>NW_003307595.1:634381-677844 GCF_000143455.1 Volvox carteri f. nagariensis
GCCACCACCACCTGCCCTTCCACCTGAATTTCCACATGCTTCGCTAGTACCGCCCAATAAACCTGGCGCCGCCGCTGCGGCCGCCAGCACCTCTGGCAGTAGCAGGGTTTTGGAAGAGCTGCGGCAACCTGTCGGTTCCACCCCGCCACGTAGGGCCCCCTCGGAGGACGGTGACCCCGCGACGGTGAGATGCACGCGAGTGACGGCTCCCGGAGCCCCGACAACCATAAACGAATCTCCGGCAGTAGCAGCGATAGCAGCGCCAGCAGGTACTGCTGTTGCTACTGCTGCCTCAGCCCACGGTTTGACCGCAAGCCCCCGAGCGGCCCCGGAAACCCAACACTTAGAATTGACTGACGTCAGCAACAAGACAACGCTACAGCCTTCGACCGCACCACCGTCGCCTCCGCCAGGTCTCCTGTCGTACAACGTTGCCCTGAAGGAGCTGCAGTACATACAAAAGCGCTACAGCCAAGTCTTCTCCTCGCGGGTGATACGAGAGGGGCATGCCGGCGGCGGCGGCGGCCAGCATGCGTTGCTGCTACAGCCCGGCTGCCTCACGACGTTTGAACTGGAGCTACTGCCAACCGATCTGGATTGGGACTTGCCGCCGGTTCGCGTGGTGGGGCAGCTACTGCCTGTGTGTACGACAGCGTACCTGCCGTCGCTGGGAGTGCACCTGGCAAGCCGGTTGCCGCCGTGGCTTCGTGCGGCGCTTGAGGAGCACATGGCGCAGCAGCTCGCAGCGCAGGCCGTGGCGGCGGTGGCGGCGGCATCGACGGCGGCGGCGGCGGCAGCAGAGCCCCGAGCTGATGCTGCTGCGGCGGCGGCGCCCGCTTCGGCGGTTGGCACTACGGCAGGCGGTCGTGGTCATGGTCGTGGAGGGTTTCGGGGTCGCGGCGGCGGCGGACGCAGCGGAGGCGGTGGAGACGCGGAGCAGCGGCAGCAGGAGCAGGAGGTGGCGCCAGATGGAACGGTGTTGCTGCCGCTGGGCGCGCTCCGAAACCTATTTCGCGACGTGGAGAATTACGCAGGTGAGCGAGCTTTTAAAAAATAAAACATTTCATAATGATTTGTTCTGTTCTATTTAGATCTATTTGCGTAAATTCACTTCCTCAACCAGAAAAAAACGAAAGTCGAAAAAAACGAAAGTCGAAAGCCAGTTTTTGTTTGTGGGCCTTCCTGGACGAGAATTCCAAGCCAATATGGGTGGGCATGCTGCATCGGCAGCAGTGTCCTATCTAGGAATCGCATGGCATCTGCTGGATCCAACAAATCAAGAGGAGCCGCCGGTGGATCCAATTTTCCGGATCTGATGAATTTCACAGTTACATAATCTTTTGACTTCAGCAAAGAGCTCGATGGACAAGGGGTGCTAGAGAGGCAGGAATTAGGGAAACAGAATAAAGCGCAAGGAAAGGATGGTTAAATAATACGATCTCATCGACGAGCTTTATGAATTATTAAATCAGGAAAGCCGACAAGAGAAAGAAGAAAGCGCCAGAGGGATGCAAACGTCTGTTGCCGGTGCTGATGGAGCGGTGCTTGTAGGTTTTCTCTTTGGATGTAGCCTATCTATTAAGCGTACATAATATATAGCCTATGTAGTCTATCTATAATATATATATATACATGTGTATATATATAATATACATATAAAAAATATATATTATATATTTATATTATATACTATTATTATTTATTATTATTTATATATGTATAAAAAATATACATATGTACGTGTTTTTATATTTTTTAACATAGTCTAGTATGTATTGTATATATAGTGACGTGGCTTACGGTGGTGGGGATCACTGCGGTGTTAGCTAAATGTCTTGGAAATCTTTTGCTCCCCCTTCTTCCTTTTTCTTCCCCTTCTTTCCCGTTCTTCCCCCACCCCTTAGTCCCCGAAATTCTCAAACGTTCGCCGGTGGCTCACACGACCCACATTGCCTATTTAGGTGCTGTGGCGCGTGCGGCGGACGAGCAACGTCGTCAAAGGGACCATCAGGCCGCAGCCGCTGTTGATGGCGGCGGCGGGGACGGCGGTGGCGGCGGGGACGGCGGAGTTTTGCGGTACGATGATGACGGGTACGGCGACGGCAGCCACAGGCGGCGGAACGGCGGCGGTGGTGCAGCCACAGGCGCTGACGAGGTTCGCATAAGCCGTTACGGATCAAATGGATCCCAGGATCCGGCCGCGTGTCTGTCTGAAATAGAAGGGGTGGTTATGAAATTGGAAAAGCATTGATACGGCAGGAAGTTGCTGAGTACAGCAGTACCGGGCTGGTAATGGAGCGTGTACGTCAGGTCCGTATAGCATGTGCTGCCCTATAAGCCCACATAACACTTTTTATTAGCTTGAAATCCCCTGATGTCGCGTATCTAAAACATTTCAGTGCGTTGTATTTTCTGATGATAATAATATTATAATAATAATAATATAGTAATAATAATAAAATGATATTATATTGATATTTATTTATGGAATAATAATATTATATTTGTATTGATAATACACAATAATTTTGCTCATATGCTAAGGCGGCATGTTTTACTCTATAAAAACAGGACGCGGACGAGTACGACAATGACAGTAGTTGCGGCAGCAGGGACGACGACAATGACGATGGCGACGGCGACGAAGATACGACGGCCGCAGATGAGGTCGGCTTCAGCGGTACGGCAGCGGCAGGAGGCGCCGCCGGCGCCAGCGCCAGCGCACCAGACACGCCCGCGGCATATGCCGTACTGCTTGAGGTGGGGATAGGGAATGCTTTGGGTCGGCAAGGAGCTAAGGTGCCGATGGTGGAGCAACAGCTGTCCAGCCTCGATGCGTTGATGAGGCCCGCTAGCCGCCCTCAGCCACGGTCTCTTCTCACCGCAGTCACCAACAAACCTCTCCTCTTGCCGCCTGCAGGGTCTCGAACTCGACAACCTTGCGGCGGTTGAGGTGTTGAGAGCCAATTTCGAGGTGGGCTTCGCATGCGGTGTTGTGCAGGATTGGCGGCGGTGGTGCAGTGCGTGGACGACTCTGTGGGGGTTGGGTGGGTGGGTGGGTGGGTGGGATATGATGGGGCATGGACTATGCCCCCCCTGAAATCTATGTGGACGTGGTGAGCTGAAGTGAATTGAAGTATAGAAGAGCCCTCGAGCAGAAAAGCGTTTTTTCCCCTGTGCTGGGGTTTTTTGGGGGTTTTAGATTTTTAAGGGTTTTAAGGGTTTTCTTTTAGCCCGGAGCTCCAACCAAACCAAGGATTAGGCTGAATTCTCGAACTTGACCTGACCCTGTTATTGGGCTGGTGAATCAGGGACCCCAGACCGAGCGGGTTTTTATTCCCCAGGATGATCGCCATTGCATCGCGTGTAGATGTCCTGTAGGCGGTGCGGGGCGCGCGACACGGTTTCTATAGCCTCATCGGCAGTAGCTGGGGGCGGCGGCGGCGGCGGCGGCGGCAGCAGCAGCCATCAGGCGGCGGCGGCCGGCCGCTGCCAGCGATGTAACGCTGCTTGGTCGTTGGTGATGCGGCCGCATTTCCTGCACGCCACTTCCAACAGCCTCTGCATCATCAAGCCCGAGGTACGGCAACCACTGTGTACGGCTGCAGTAAGCTCTATTACCGTAGCTACGTTCGGATTGTGGCCTCATCAAAAACTGCGCTCTGCCGTCTTTTGATATTCCCAATCTATGTCTTACCATGCCGTATAATGTCGTACACTGTAGTACTGTGTCGTACCGTGTATATATATGTGCAGGGCTGTCAACCGGTGGACCTTCTTCCCAGCCTCATGGCAGGCCAGTGTAGCGAGTGCAGCGCTGTGATGAGTCTTAGAGATGTGCAGGTAGGGGTGTGTGGTTGGCTGGATGGATGCGTGATCTGGGTGGGTGGGTAGGTAGGTGGATGGGTAGGTAGGTGGGTAGGTAGGTGGATGGGTAGGTAGGTGGGTAGGTAGGTGGGTAGTTAGGTGGGTAGGTAGGTAGGTAGGGCTAAGGATGTACGTGTGGGCGATGTGTTACAAAGAAAATTCTTCGCTTTTTGTCGTCTCAGAAACCCATGACACGCCTCAACATATTCATGCTCAGACTATGACGATGACTGCGACGACGACTCCGACAATTGACACGCACTCACGTAGTGAAGCCCCACACGGCACACCGCTCCGCATCTCTCCCTCTCCCCCTCCGCCCGAATGTTCGCGACAGGTGGGGTTGCCCTTCAGCCGCCACTGCAGCAGCTGCCACAAGGAACTAGCGCTCTCAATGGCGGCTGTCTCGTTCGTACCCAGGGGCGCGCGGGGCGGCGGCGCCGGCGCCTCCACCGGCCGCCGCCACCGGGGCTCTGTCGCCGCTACGCAGCGGCAGCCGTCTCGAGCAGGCGCCGGCGCCGGCGCCGGCGCCGCCGCCAGCCTCCAGCCTGGTCAACCTCTCCCTGCACTTGGCACTTGCAAGCATTACCGCCACTCGTACCGCTGGCTGCGTTTCCCTTGCTGTGGTGGGTTGGCTGAGGGATGATGGTGGGCGATGCTTATGAATGAAGGCGATGTACATGTACATACGACATGCCACATGCGAGCCATGTTGCCACATGTGGCCGTTATTCTTTGCTTGAAAAATGTGCTTGGGAATATTCAGGGGCTAGACTTGAGAGGTGATTCGTGGTCAGTGATGGTTTGGGGGTGTTGAGAGAGCAATGCCCCAAGCAGCAGGGGCGAATGCCCCCATCCGAGAGCCGCCTTTCCTACCCCCGGAGTACAGTCTGTCTCTAGCATCTACTTTAATCGTCTGTGGTTCCCGCGTGTCTTCCAATTGCGCAAACCCCTTCCAATTGCGCAATCAGGCATGCGTTTCCCCTGCGACCTTTGCCACGAGGAGGCGGTGCCGGACGGGCATCCAGTTCGCTGGGCCCACCGGATGGCGTGTGGCTTCTGCTCGACAGAACAGCCGCTGGCGCTGGCGTGTCGCGCGTGTGGTCGGCAGCTGGCGGGCTCCGGGGCCAATCCTAGCGGTGAGTGTGACGGCCCTGTGGGGGGGGGGGGCTGCTGCCGCGGCTGTTATCTCCTCCCAGCCACACTCTGTTCATCGATCTTCTGTACGCATGTCTATCTTTTTGCCGGTCTATCCAGTCTGTCTGTCCGTCTGTCTGCCCGTCTGTCAATAAGTACGTACCTATCTGCTGACTAATCTGTTTGTCTATTTGTATATATATCTCTGTGCTCTTCAAGTCCTTGGCGCGGCGGCCTCCGTCCTGTCTCATCCTCCTCCGCAGGCCGGCGAACTCGTTTCTGGGAGGGTGGCACAGGCTGCCGCGACCCCAGCCGTCTCAACAAGAACGATCCCCACAAGTGGCGAGGTCGCAATAAGACAACATCCGCCAAACAGTCCAGGGTGGGTCCTAAACTCTGGAGCGGCAGAGGTGGCGCCGGCGGTGCCGGTGGCGGCGGATCGGGATCTGGTTGACGCTGTTTGGATACTATGGCGATTGCAAAGCCCCCACGGCGAAAATGGCCCCGATGGCTCTTAGATCCTGAGGAAGGGTTGTTGTATATTGTATTCCTAAAGACGTTTTCGAGGGGATATTGGGGCGGTGGCGATGGCGGTGGCGATGTTGTGGGGGCCGTACGACGGCTGTTTCGGTGCGGTCATGATGCCGCGAAGCCCTGGGGGGACAACAGGCAGGCGCGCGGCTGTTTTTTTTAAAGGGAGATGACGTTTTGGCCCCGCAGCTGTGGTGCATATCGAGAATTCGTCGCCTTTGTAAAGTTAAGATTTGGTTGATGCGCTCCGGTTGATGCGCTCCGTGAGGTCTCTGCGATGCGCTCCGTTGTCATACGTAACGCCCCCCCGTTCGGCGCATAGCTACCGAGATGCTAGGAAAAGTATTTTCCGCTCTCTTCAGGTATTGTAACTGTGACGTGCAAGAGCAGCTAGGTATCTCTTGAATATTGTGTGATATCTATATCAATGGTGGCTGTTTCCAAGACTTTTCCGCTTAGTTCGTCGTACAATAAATAGTACGGGTCGTACATCGGATGGCTACAACTTCTCTGGTGTATCGCATTCGGTTTCTGTAGACACCACCTTGACTTGTCGTAATGGTAAAAACGTTGCAGCAACAAGAAGTCTCCTGAATCTCCTGCTCATGCATCTTAAAATGAAGTCGTCATGATTTGGATGGGGACAGCGGTGCCTTTTGGGCGGTAAGAACCATCCGCTTTCGTTGCCGTTGGAACCGCCAGTTGGAACCGTTATCGAAGACTATGAAGCTATGAACACTTCAACAAGTTGCATTTCTTGCATTTAGACATGTGCAGGTGAACGGTCTTATGTTCCGTTGTTAGCGCTTTCAGCTCAATATAATTACCTGAACTGTCATTGCCTTGAAACCTCAAAATTCCCTGAGATTCGATAGGGCCTTAGGCTGCCGCGTCATTCCCGTTTTGCACAAAAATGCCATAAATTCTCCTTCCTCTTCCCCCAAAAACGAGCGAGCGGCACACGCAAAAAGGACAGCCCCACTCGCCTACTCCTTTCTCCCTTCCCAGCGCGGCCAAGGGAAGCCTGCTCCATTGCCGTACATCCTGCCACCCACAGCGAAAATAGCCAAACGTTATGCTATAACCCCTGACCATCCGCCCCGCACCATCGACAGAAGAAGAAGAAGAACGTCTAGAAGACGCCAACAGACACGAAGGACAGAGGCGGATTGCGCTTGGCCCATACGCTGGGCGCTCAAGGCCCCCACCTCCAATAATGGCAATCAGGGCAATTACCAAGGCTGGCGGCGTTGCCCTAAAGAGACCCTTTAAATCGCCCTTTATTATTAAACCCTGAATGTCACACCCAATGGAAACGTGCTTAGCACATGCACACTCTATACCCGCGCTTAGAAAACAGATAGACCCAAACGGCGCCCCCCCCACACACACGTAAGGGTGTTCCCAGGACTCATGCATGCTCCAAGTCCGATTATTTGGGGGCCCCGGATTGACTCGTCTCCTATGACGTCGGACTCGTCTTACTTGGCAAGACGGCTTTATGCCTGTGTGAGAATCTGGTTGAACATGCCCCCTGACCGCCCACACCCCACCTACAGCACGGTCGTTTTGCGCCGCACAAAAAGAAACGGGCCACCCCTCTCCGCGCCGTCTTCGCGTCCCCCGTGCCGCTGGCACTTGCCATCTACACTATCCACCGTCGTGCGATTCGTCCCCCTAACAAAATGCTGCCGCTGCTGCTCTGCCCATGCACCCAAGGAACAGAACATGCGAGAACAGAACAACGTATACGACGACTACGACGCGACAGATCGCCCTTAGATCTTCTCCAGGGACCGTCCCCGGATGTCCAGATATATGATAACCTTCAAAGCCAGGGAACGCAACAGGAGGTAGCAAAGAGGCAAAACCACATTGTGGATAACTACAAAGGTGTCGCCGCCCACACGCAGCGCAGCTCTACGTGCTGCCCCGCTTTCCGAAGGCTCCTGTGAACAAGCCAGATGGGCGCAGCAGACACCCGCAGACAAACCACACATTACACTGTCCCGTCCACACACACCCCGTGGCTCCGATGCCGCGTTACAGGCCCCCCTCGGATTTGCTGCAGTCGCTATGGATAGAGCTGGGTTCGCCTGATCGAATCCCCCTGGGGACAAATAAAACGTCGGCCATAAACGCTGCGTGGCAACAGGGGCATAAAGCGCGCTGTGCATGTGTGTTCTTGCGCGGTCTTGTATGCATATGCCCCTGCGAATGCGTGTTTACGGGGGACACATCCCTCGCCCCGAAACCGCCCGACTCTCCCTGCAAGCATATAACTCATGTTGTCGTGTATGAGACACGTACGCCATGAAAAGAAAAGCGGAGCCTGCTTCCATTTGACTGGCAAAGGACTCAACTCCAGGTAGGCTCTCCTTTTCTCTCTATCGCTGCTGCACAAAATAAGCTAAAGGGGCTTTCATAACCTTGGAACCAGGACTAAATTGCCCCTGGCCATGAAGCCAAGACGCACAATGGACAGGCCCCGACGCTATCTAGGGTCCGATGCTGTCACAGATGTGCACAGCACGCCCACCCACCTACCCAGGCAGCGGCAACAGCGAACCCTTTCAGCCTTCGACGTTGGCCCCTGATAAGACTAAAGACGCCACTCGCGCCACCGCAACCACCGTGCTCTCTCCCTGCCTCCACCTTGCCCTCTCCCTGCACTCCGCTGTCCCGCTCAGGTCGACCGCGACTTCTGACAGCCCCACTGGTGACAACAGGCACCGTACGCATCGCGCTTCTGGCGCTTTCCCCCCCCCTTCCTCGCACAGATCCGAAAGTAAAAGTAAAGCGGGCGTTTCTTTTTTTCATACCACCACATCATACCACCTCATCATACCACCTCCCGCAAATCGCAGGGACGAGAGCTGCCGCGTAGACACCATGCAGACCATCGGACCTCGGACCTTGGCGTCTGCCTGCCTTGGCGAGCTGACCCGGGGCCCGACCCCCCCTCTGCCTCGTCTGGTACACTCTTGCCCTGGCAGCAGCTTCACTCGTTTGTGGTTCGTCTTTCCCCCCCTCTGCCTCCAAGTCCGAACGCACAGATGGGATCATCAACCTCCAGTCGCAATCAAGGCTGTGAGCATCCAGACAGACAGGTAGGTAAAGTTGGTTAGCCAGCCCGGCGAACACCCGATCAGCAGCAGCAGCAGCTAACCAGGCGGGCAGGCGGTCGGCTAGTCGTTCCATGCTACCATGGGAAGGTATCCGTAGTGCACGTACCGACCCCGGTAGTTGGTGACCGGCGACAAGGTAGAGCCAACCCAACTGGTCACGTCGCCGTCACCCTGCACATTGAGCACCGAGCTGGGGGAGAGGGCCCAGAGGATGGCCTCCGTCCCGTCCCAGCTTCAGGCGACGGTCGCTCACGGCCCCTAGCCACCGTGTCAATGCCCTATCATCCGCCAGCCAACTAAGGTCATGCCGACATGCCGTGTGCCGTGTCTCCTGTCCACGGAGCCCACCAGCCAGGCCACAACAGACACCCAGCCCAGCCATCCAGCCAGCGCGGCCATTGGCCGCCAGCCAGCCAGCCAGCCAGTACAGCAGCCCCTCAGTAATGGGTGTTTCCGAACATCAGACCGGTGCCTGCCAGCCCAGGCATCACTACAGGGAGGGGGGGTTTGCAGAACGGGCGCGGGAATCGTGTCAGGACACAGGAAGGAAAAGGTCAAGTGCCGACGCGTCTAAGCCGCCAACTGAAGACAAGCCTGACGGAAGGCGGAGTAAGGCCGTCGAGGACAGGAGGAAAGGGGACTGGTGGGCTCGGACTGGACGGGTCCGTCAGACGGCAAAAACGTGTGTGTGTGTGCGTGCGTGCGTGTCACACCTTATGGAGTTGCACACACACACATTCTCCCCCTCCCCCTCCCTCCCCCTCCCCCTCTCTCTCTCTCTCTCTCTCTCTCTCTCTCTCTCTCTCTCTTTCACACACGCACACACACACACACACACAGCGCGCGGGTCAGCAAAGCCAGCAGCCCGGCCTTACACACATAGGCCGTCCTGGGGTGCGACCCATGCCAGTGTCCAAGCCAACCTACCGAAGGCCGCGTGGGTGTGCGGTGGGCCAGGTGGGCCCATCCCGGGCGGCGGCATCCCCAGGAGTCGACCCGGAACGCCGCCGCCGCCAGCTCCGCCACCGCCAGTAGCGCCTACGGTGCTGCCCGCGCGAGGAGAGCGGTAGAAGGCGCCGTCCTGTGTTACCGAAGCCGGGGAGGAACCCCAGAGGAGCCCCAGAGAGGCGGCGGACAGCGGGCAGGTCAGCAGCGGGTTGTCACAGAGAGAGAGGATGACGACAATGCTGCTGCTGCTGCTGATGCTGATGAGAATGATGCTGATGCTGATGAGAATGATGATGATGCTGATGAGAATGATGCTGATGAGAATGATGATGATGCTGATGAGAATGATGATGATGCTGATGAGAATGATGATAATGCTGATGAGAATGATGCTGATGAGAATGATGATGATGCTGATGAGAATGATGATGATGAGAATGCTGAGGAGAATGAGGAGGATGCAGAAACAGGTCATTGCTGACACCACAACCCCCGACTGCTGCGGTCCAAAGCAACGACGCAACTGCCGGCAGCTCCCAGGGGGACGGGGGATGATGTCTCACAGCAGAGGGGCGCAGAAGGCAGGCTTCAATTCAACACATGCCTTGTATAAGGAAGCACTAGGTCCGAAAGCGAAAATGCCTCCTCACCTACAAAAAAAAGAATAAAATAATGCGTTTGACCTTACTTCCCCATCGTCCCCTTCTATGGCAATCAGCAGCTGCAGCCACTGCAACCCCTCCCACCATTACTACTACTGCTGCTGTTCTCTCCATCCCCACTTCCGAAAAGCTCCGTGTTGAGCTTTGAGCCCTTGCACCGCTCCTCGCTGACCAACCACATGTTAGTTTTGGTTTTGTTAAGGTTTTGCTTTGTTAGGGTTTTGAAGGAAAGGGAACGCACACTCGCACCCACCTGACGCTGCGCAAAGAGCTCGGGATGGGCCATCATAAAGCCGCAGGGGTTTCCGTACACATGGGCAAGATCCCGTACCCATTGCAGCGGCGCCAGCGCGGCGTCCAGCGCAGCGTCCATCCGCTCGTCCCACTGTACGGCATCTGCTGGATCTGAAGGCAACAGATCCAGGATCTTGGCCTGGATCTCCTCTGGCGGCACCGGTGGTGCGCCAAAGGCCGCCATGGGGTGAGGGTGCGGCGGCGGCGGCGGGTGCGGCGGCAGGTGAAATCCCGGCGGCAGCGGCATCCCTGGCGGCGGCGGCGGCAGGAACCGGTCGCCAAAGAGGCCGCCAGCGCCTCCGGCGGCGGCGGCGGCGTTGGCAGCCTCCATAAAGCCCGCCATCTGCACCGCCGTCGCGGCGTCCATCGTACCCGGTGCCCCCGGTGGCGGATTGAATAGCGGGTGCAGCGGCGGCGGCATCTGGAAGCCGCCAGGCCCTGGCGGCGGCGGAGCAGCACCCTTGGCACCAGCGCCGCCGGGCCCTGGCGGGCCGGCTAGGCTGGCGAGGCCAATGACGCCGAAGGGCGGTACTGGGGGCCCCCCTGGAGCCACAGTACCGTCCTGCGGGGCACCAGTACCACAAAGCTTTTAGGCCGCCATTTCGCCGGAGGACAGACAATGGGGTGGGAGTGGTGTAATTACACGACGCCAAGGATCATCCCCCTCGTCCCCGCCTCTACCCTTGGCTTTCCTTGGCACCATGGAAAGCCAAGGGTAGAGGCGGGGACGAGGGGGATGATATGCGGGATTGCGGAACAAGGAAGTTGTCGTACCATCCGGTTTCTCACTTGGCAGCTCATAAAACTATGGCAAAAGAAGGCAAACACGGTAAACTGTGTAACGCGATCTTAAAGCTAGGCGATCCCCTCGCCAGCCACGAGTCGGCGGCTGTATCGACGCTGTGACGTCAACAGCACGACAAATCCTATCAGTGTACGGCACGTACGGCGAACAGGTCATCGTCGTGATCGTACACTGGGTGCACACTTACCTGGTGCAGTGGCTGACCCATGGGACCCAAGACGTGGGGCGCCTTGGGGTGGTGCCAGCTATCGCTTACTGCCTGTTGGTGTTGGTGCTGTTGGTGGTGCTGCTGCTGATGGGCTGCTGCTGCCGCAGCTGCCGCCGCCTGCTGCTGCTGTTGGTGGTGGTGCTGTTGCTCCATTGCATGTGACTCCGTTTGTGCCTTGTACGCCGCGCGCCTGAAGTACGTGCAGGGCATTTCCATGGGGCAAAGATGGCTAGTGGGTGGCGCGGTGCTTTGCCACCTCTAATTTAGTGTGTTAAGTTGAGGGCCCCTAATGTCTGGAAAGGGCCAGAGGGACGGGTCGACACACAACGTCACGACGGCATAATCACATCAGGTATGCGGGATAAAACGGCGAGCGGCATACAGACGGAGAGAGGGGGGGCCCCCTTGCGCGTGCCCATGCAACAGTGGTCATCGCGCACCAGAGACCATGACCGCACGGCCAACATCACACGCTGATTGGACTAGCTCTGGACTAGTCGTAAGTTGTAACACTGCTAAGACAGCCCTTGGCTCACCGGGCCAACGATCATCGTACCAACGGTACACTAAGAACTATTCATAAACCTTCCAATACCAAACGGTATTCAGCACTTCAAACGTTTAATTAAAGCGAACCGGACTATGCACGATTAACCAGGCTACCCATAATAGAATTATACCGTTAAAAATTGCAGCAGAAAGAAGAGAACTATTATTCCATAATTGATGACATAAATTGCAATGATGAAAGGAGGAACGACAACAAATCAATCGGTCGCGGTACTGCTTACAATGCCGCAAGTTCCTGCTCCACGGCCGACAGCTTAGAGGCCGTGGTGTCCACTCTCTGAGTGGCAGCTGACAGGTCCCGTTCCAGAGTGCTGCTGCGACGCCGAGCCTCCGCCAGCTCCGACTCCAGCTTCCGAATCTGATTACGGATGCGACAGTTGCAATTGCGGCAGTTATGGTTGCTGATTGAACGAGGTTGCGACGGTTGTCGTATAGGCACAGGATGGTGGCACTTGCGGTTGCGTGCGTCGTCCCAACTGTTGGCCACTTGGGAGCCCTTACAAACCCACAGTTGGTACGACACTCGGGACAGCCAGGATGCGTGAAAATGTACACAGGAAGAGAGCCCCAGGGCCAGACGGATGCCAAAGATAGTTACCTGAACCCATCTTCCTGAACCCATCTTCCTGAACGCATCTTTACGGAACCTGCTTCCAAGAAGCGCGTGTACGCCCTTCTATAACTCCTCTCGAGAAGGTAGACCAGGTGCCCAGACCGGCCCGGCCCGCCTGCCCGCCCCGCCCGCAGCGCCTGATATCCAAGGGGAGCATCCTCCCGGCCGACACGCTGTAACCCGTGTCATTCAAACCCTCCCCGAGGCCCCGTCCGGGTAACCCCTGGACTAGCTAAGAACATCTGGACTGTTCCTTACCTACTACCACCAGGCTCTGGACTTTAATAAAACAAAGCGCATGAAGGCTCTATGAAGCCCCCTCTATCACCCGGGCTCCATGGATGTCGTTCCCGTCGTGAACCTGACCCAGACCCAGAGCCGACACAGGGCCCTCCCCCAACGTCCGTTGGTGCCAGCCCCAGCTTCCACACGCCCATAGCGCGTTCCAGCCATTTTCAGCCAGATTTCCGAGCGCCTAATCGATATTTTTACCTACTATGAACACATCCTTTTCTTCTATCATTTCGCTAGGCTATTTTCTTTGGTAAAGTTACTATTGTGCCATCATCCTCGTCGCCAGTTCCTGCCGACGGCTCAGGTAATACAGACATACCCCATACGTCACTCCTCCTCCTCCTCCGCCCCCCACCTGCGAGTCCCGCGCTCGCAGCGCCGTGTCCTTGTCGTCGATCTGCCGCCGAGCCGCTGCCAAATGGCCGTCTCGATCCGCCAGCTGGGAAGTGAGACTCTCCACACGCTGCGATAAGCCGGAACATAAACATAAAAAAATAAAAATAAAAAATAACACAACGAACCTCAAAATGCCAACAAAAATAAAGGAACGGGAGAGTCAACGACAGAAGAGGAAACCCCAAGCGCGATGTCCATTGGCTAAAAAACGACAAGCACTTGTGCGTCATGCAGCACTACGTCTTACGGCGTTACGTACACGTCACGTTGTGTCACACAAGCAGCATTCCGCCACGTGCAGGAACACGGGGAGCAATTGAGGAGGAGGACATCGTGCATCTGACGAAACAGCAGCTTGCTAAGGCATCAAGGCCGGTATCAGCTTTTAGTAGATCAGCTTTACGAAATTAAAAACATTTTTTTACCCTCCCGGGTGTAAGCCGCAAAACCACGGTGTGCGTGAGAGGGTTCCCCGCAAGCTTTCCTCGCGCCTCGTCAGCACATGTACGGTGCTGGAACACATACAGCACCCTAGTAGGCAGCGACCCTCCACCGCAAGCCAGGGGTAGCTTTAGTGCGTCCCAACAAAACTATCCGCTTAGCAAGTATCGCTGCTTCTCAACGATGTCATCATCGCAGCCGTGGGGCATTGGCAGGCAAGTTGTGCTTCAGTAAACAGTTAAGAATATATGCAGACGAAAAACAAGTTCAAGCCGAGCTCCTCTCCTGTTGTCCACCGCTTGGCGCCTCACCCGTGCAAAACCATCCGTCCGACCAGGTCTTGGCCCCCATAGTCCACGGGAACCAACTCTACCCTCTCCAATCCATCTCAACAATTTGCGCCACACCGCCTCTTGACGCCTTCCTGAATCCCATACACCTTAGTCCCACACACACTAGACCAACACGCTTAGGGGTTGACCCGCTGGATGGGTTGACAATATCTTATCCCCTTATCCCCTTGGCCGCAACCCACCGCCCTGGCCTCCTCCAGCACCGCCGCCTGCTGCCGGTGCGTCTCCCTCGCGGCCACCTGGCGCTCCGCCTCCGTCACCAGGCCTGACAGCTCGCTAAGGATGCAGGCGTCCAGCGCGTCTCGCTGCCGCACCAGCGTGTGGAACTTGGACACCTTGTCTTTCAGGCCTACTGCCACACAGCAATGCCAGGAGCAGCGAGAGCTCAGATAGCAAAAACGAGGCGCGGTGAGAGTTTTGGGAAGGTTAAACCAGCAGACGTGGCTTCCTGACATGGCTTGCTGACACAACGGCAGCGTCAGGGGGATGGGAAATTTTTGCGGTTAGATGCGGCGACACATGGCCTGCTACCGCCGCAGCACTAAGCGCTGGGTAGGAAACGCTGCCATGTGCAGCTGTTACCCCTCTTAATTGTTCAAGCTGTAAATGTGCGTAAGGTCTTTCATTGCGGTGCCTTACAAAACCCCTAAGAAACCGGAAGCCATCAAGCCGGTACATTGATTTGATGCCAGAACCATGCACACACTTTCTTGTCAACAGCAGGCATGGGAATCGGTTATAAAGCGGCACCGAGTGGGCAGGAACACAAGTTTGCCGACTCCTCCTCCACGTCTTAATGCACAAGAACTTCTGCCAGTACTTCATCTTCAAGGAGGCATGGGGGCAAGCTGCTCTCGAGTCACATACACGAATACCAGAATTCCCCATATGTCTTGCCAAACATGAATGCATACGGTCGTCTCTGCCACAAACGCACACCTGCCTTAACGGCATGACCTGAAGCACCATTTACATCACCACCATCGATGCCGCAACCACTCACCGCCCGCGTCTGCCTGCGCAAGCAGACTGCCCTCCACCTGCTCGAGTGAGCCTCCGTGCAGGCTGCGGAAAGGCGGAGCAGCGGGGTTGAGCTGCGTGGACGATCCTCCCGTCGTAGCGCCGCTGCTGCTGGCAGTGGTAGCACCACCGGTAGCTGTCTGTGCAGATGCCATCATGTTGCCTGCCCCACCGCCGGCTGCTGTTGTGCTCGGCGCCGGGCCCTGCTGAGGCTGCTGCTGCTGGCTCTGGCTGCTTGCAGCATTGCTGCTGCCGCCAGTGTGCTGATTCGAAGGGATGCCGTTGGGCATTGTCGTGGCGGATCCGCTGGGGCTTGCGACTGCACCAGACGGTTTCGGAGCACCGGCAGGCGGCGCCACGGCGCCCAGCCCTGGTCTCGCCATAGCTGCCAGGGCCTGAGGAGGCTGCTGAGGCACAACAGGGCCATTGCTGGCAGCCGATGCAGATGCTTGACGGGCAAGCCCGCCACCCTGTGGAGTGGCTCCGAAGCCTGGCGGTGGCGGCGGTCGCTGTGTGCCCTTCGGAGTCCCAGCCCCACCTCCGGGGGAGGCCAAGCCCATGGTGTCCCTAGCGTCCCCACCGTTCACCAGGCCGCCGTTAGGGGAGGAGTGCTGCTGGGAGGGCGGCTGCAGTTGCTGTGACTGCGACTGGTGCAGCGCGGGCTGCTCGGAGGCTGACGAGCTCGCATCACTCTCTCGTGATGGTCGTCGCTGGTGACCGCCGCCGTGTTCGCGTGAGCCGCCACCGCTGCCACGCACGGCTCGGTCCCGACCACGGAGGCCGACAGCTAAACTGCTGCCGCCGAGGGCAGGGTGGTGATGGGCAGCAGCTGGCCGCTGTTGTGAAACCTGCTGGTACTGTGCAGCAGCATGGACGTGGCCGAAGTGCGAGTACGTGCCGCCGCCTCCCTACATGCAAAGAGGAGTGCAGCAAATGGATTAACAGAACATGCAATGTGCGGTGCTGCTTGCGGTTGTAGGACTTCCCCGCAGACGGTTCCATGGGGAGGTTTCGGGGAAATCTACTTTGCACAGTCGGAGAAAAAATAATTCTGGGGAGCACGGGCCGGACAGCGGGAAATACTGCCGGGTAACTTGAACGAATGAAAGTAACGCAAACTTCGCAACGCACAGAAGAAAAGGCCTTTGGTGGTGAACAGGTTGCAGTGGGCTCCGCAGCAGCTGCAGACTTCCAGCGAATAAACTGTACTGTACTTAAAAGCACATTTCGGTTATTGGTTTCTTTATAAGATGTTGTGGCTGCGATTCCAACAAACGAAGCCCGCTGCGATGCCGACACATCAGAACGCTGTAACGATGCCCAACAATGATACCTAACTAATTCAGTGAAAACAGATATACCATAATCAGAATGAGCACCAATGAAACACAATTCTTCCCCGCGTTCGCTTCCCGCCGATCTGCCATGCAAACTCCCCACATCGGTAAGCGTCGTATCAAACCAACCTGTATATCCGCCATTCCTTGCACGCAAACTTTCCCGGGAACAGCCGTCTTAAGCGGTGCCGCAGCACCGCGTACTTTCCCCTCACGATTCGGTGTCAAGGACTGTCCTAACAAACACCGTGATAAGAGGAGAGCCCTCGATCAGCCTGAGCCGTAGGCTGTCTTATCGCGGGACTCTAACCCCAAAAGCGCGGTTTGAAATCACGTAGCAGCCGTAAGGCAGCTGATCTATACAGGTATCCAAGCAATAGTACACAACGTAAAGATATTGCTTCGCAAATACACACATGAGCTCCCGGCATTGGAGCTCTCAGGGGGAACCGGGACATCCACCATGCCGTAAATTGTCATCCCGCACATAGGCGCTTCAAGGCCGCCCATTTTTTTAAGTTACAAGTGTAACCTGGACATATTGCTAGGTATATATTAACTCCCGCTTACATCGTTATCCTGCATCTTACAGAATTGACGCAGAGCAGTGAGGTCCTACCCCTCAAACTGCCCGATTGTTATCACGTCATCGGCATAGTTCTTAGCTTTTGAAAAAGCAAATCAGCAGGTCGTAACTTACCTCTGCCCAAGTTTAGATAGGAACAACCGCTCCAACCTTATCTTATCCGTTACCGGGCCCCCCTGCGGGCCTGGGCCTCTGTAAATGGCGAACACCATCCAAATCCACGTAAAGCCTACTGCTGGAGGTGACCGGATAACGCTGGATGTGGCCCCAACTGCGAGCGTCGCAGATGTGAAAGAAGCGATAGCGCAAAAGAATGGAATGACAAGCAGCGAGCAGAGGCTAATTTTTAAGGGTCAGATCTTGAAGGATGATGAACGCACCATCGACAGCTATGGTAAGCGCTTGCCACTGTCCTGTCAAGCTGTCCCGCCGTGCTCGTTACCCATGGTTCGTCAGTGCTGCGCGCGTTTCCGTGTCGATTGGGTACGTTTTCGATGTCTGCCTTGGTGGGCGTCTTTGGCTTTCCTTGCAGGCATCGTTAACGAGAGCGTGCTGCATTTGGTTCGCGGCAGGCCCGCCGGCGCCAGGTGAGCTTATGAGATGGATGATCATGTGTCTCTAATTTTTAAGTGCAGCTCGTGAGCTGGAAGCTCTGGATAGAGGAGCTCGAGGCTGCCCTGAGCTTGTCGACTGTCAATCTTCTGCCGCATCCTGTGTTTCTTGGCAGTTGCTTCGACCGTTCGCCGCCTTCCAAGTTAATATTTCAAAGCTATTTGTATCCATGTGCTGAAGTTTTGCATGTACTTGCCAAGCCTTGCTAAGTAGCGCTCTGGCCGGGATATCCTCGTCCTGTTGGCCGCCTATTATCTAATAAGTTAGGTGCAGGTCCCATGTGTCAAATATTCTTCTCTCCCGTTCAACCATTTTGCAGTGCGGCGGCAAGCGCAGGCACGGCTGCGGCAAGTTCAACCGGAGCAGCGGGTGCTGGCGGAGTTGCTTCCAGCGGCTTTGGCTTGGTGCGTTTTCGACCCTTGCCCCTCCCTAATGCGGCCAGCCTCCTTTCCCTGTCCAGTGCAGTATGAAGGGTAAACTGGTGCGGTTCCCCCACAGTATACGTTACGAGGGCGATGCAGGATGACCTATGAACATAACTACAATGCTGAACGTAGGGGGTATGTTACAGCGCCGGCAGACAGTTATCACAGTTGGATCTGATTCCCCAAGACTACGCAAAACACGTGACGGCCACATACATGCGCTGGATGTCCCTCCGCTTCGCTGGACATGAGCTTCTCTTCCCCTTCCGGCACCCACGGCAAAGACGTACTCCTTGTAGTGTTTTCGATCGCGACCGCGCTGTCGCCTTTCCTTTTGCATCTGCAAAATAAGCGCAAACATAGACACAAACACACTATACGTCCCCCCTTGTCCGCCGCCCCTGTTTTTGCTTATGTTTCCGCGTCCCTCCCCTGCCCGGCCGCAGCCTGGCATGCCGCCGGGTCTGCAGCAGGCCATGTCGGCCGCCATGAACGACCCCGCAGTCCAGTCCATGCTGAACGACCCAGAGCTGATCCGCACGCTGCTGCAAGCAAACCCGGCAGTGCGGGACGTGATGGAACGAAATCCTGAGGTGAGGTAAACGGAGGGGAGCGGGGTTGGGAATTACACGCAAAAAATTAAAGGAACATCAGCCGACGCGCAAAGTACCAGTTGCCGGAGCCCGTAGCTTCGAAAGCTTGCCCACGAAATTGAACTGGGGCTGGGGACGGGGTGAAGGATGTGCTGAGAGGGGTATGTGGAGGGTGAGGGGAGGCACTGAGGAGGGGGTTTTGCGGGGTGAGGTGGGATGAGGAGTGCTTGAGGATGGGGAGACTCTCAGGAGGCCAGGCCGCTGCAGTGTGGGGGAGGGCAGAGTGGGGCATGGAGAGAATGACGCTGGGTTTTGCTGTGTCGTGATAATTACAGCGGACATGCCTGTCTGTCTGCCTGTCCAGTTCAGTTCAATTCTGCAGAAAAGTGTATGGTGAGCCGACCTGGGCTGATTTAGCTTGTGGGCTAAGTGGGTGTTGTTCTGGGGCCTCGGCAGGATCGCCCGGGAGCACAGACGGCAAACAGCAGCGAAAATGTTTTAACGCTGCAGTTACAGTGTGAAAGTGTTACAGTGTGAAGTTACCTTGCCAGCAGGTTAGAAGAACCTTTTCTGTTGTTGTTGGTGATGAGAAATGTCGTCCTGAAAACCACAGCTTTGAGAGTCCTGAACCCCGACCGCGAGCCGTGGTTGCACATCGTCCCCGGGGGGACTTTTGATTCGCAGGTGGCCCAGATTCTCAACGACCCCGCGACACTGCGAGAGATGGTACGGATAGGATCCAACCCCGTAAGTGCAGGGATTTGGTGGGTTGGGCCTTGAGCAGGGGTTCTTTGTATTAATGGTGATGTTGTTGAGGACGAGGATGACAATTTTAAGTTTAAAACTGGGTGCATGTGCGAATGAAACTGCGACCAGCTAAACAACAAGGAATATGGGGAGGTTGGAAGGAAGAGAGGGAGAAGGTGGATCATCTTATGTATGACGGGTGTCCTTGAGTCTAACCGTCAGTCAGTCGTGGTTGGATCTTTCTAGAACTCCATCACTGTAAAAATGTGCTGGCTCACACGCCTCCATTCCTCACTGTTTATGCACGTGTTTTGCGTACTACTTTCGTTCCTGCCTGGACAACTGCACCACGACGGAAAACAGGCACTGCTCAGAGAGCACATGCGCACCAGCGACCGGGCCTTGTCCAACATCGAAGCCCTGCCAGAGGGCTTCAACGCGCTTCGTCGTCTGCACGAACAGATCCAGGAGCCGCTGCTCAACGCGGCCATGCCGCCAGAAATGACCTCGTCGTCCGCCGCTGGCGGCGGTGCCGGTAACGCGGGTGCAGCAGCGGCCGCCGGCGGCGCGGCGGCGGCGGGGGCGGCCGGCGACCCGCTGGCTGCGATGCTGCAGCAAGCATTGGGCGGGATGGCGGCAGCCGGCGGCGGCGGAGCCGCCGCCGCTGCTGCCACGAATGCCGGTGGTGGAGCGGCACCGAATGCAGCGCCCCTCCCCAATCCTTGGGCTCCTGGTGCGTCGGGAACGGGTTCGAGCAGATTGTGGGATGTGGGGAAAGTCCTCCTCGGTTCCGCAACTGCGAGAATTTGAATTCTCCGACATTGACACATGAGTGGACATGTGGACCTAGCTCTACTGGAAACTTCTGAATGCAGATTGCTGGTTGATCACGACTGCAGTTTGATGGCTGGTGGCCCCACCTCCCTCACGGTTCGTCTTCCCTACCTACCTCACTGTCGTCAGCCAGCAATCTGCATTGGTGCGGATCACACCAATGAAAGCTGGTTATTTTCCTGACTTCTCCTGACATAGAGGCGTTCAGTCATCATACTACAAATGTTAGCCCCGCCCCATTGCCTTTCCAGGCAAGGGCATTACTAGTTATGTTACACGGCTGTTCCTCTCGTACTGAGCCGTTTTACTACGGCGGAATGGGTCGAACCAACAGTAGGGTAACGCTGTCGCTGAATTACAAATGACCATACCGGCCGAGTTTCGCCCTTGCGGCCGTGCGCTCGCTCGTGCGAGCACCTTCCTGCACCTTCCTGGCTTGAATTTTATGTGTTTTGCGGCGGGCGGCGTGACAGGTGCCACTGGCGGGGCCGGCGGCGGCGGAGCGGGTCTGCCACTGCCCTTGGGCATGGGTGCCGGGGCCTGGGGAGGGCTGGGTGGAATGGATGGTCTCGGTATGGGGAACATGAACCCCGGCGACATGCTGGCGATGATGCAGGTATGTTTGCGGGGTTGGATGAACTGCTAGTTATGAAAATGCCGTACAAGGCCCTCATTATTTCTCTGCGGCTTCTACATTTCTTTAAGCAGCATCCTGGCGTTTTTCGTACGTCCATCCTCGTACTGGTTTGGATAGCATCCTGGGGCAACAATGGACCAGGGCAGGTGGCACAGCTATCAGATGCTCAGACAAATGCGCATGCTTGGCACACTAGGACTAGTTCACATTTTGATGATGATGAAAGCTACTCGTGTGCCATCACCGGCTATTTCGTTAGCGCGACATCCGGGCAACGACGTCCACGCGCCGTCTCTCCGTTTGTAACCTTTCCTCTCTCTCCCATTCTCCTCCGCGATTTACCTTTTACTGCCTTACCGCCCCCTCCTTCCGCTCCACTGCGCTTCCCTGTCGCAGAACCCCGCCGTACAGGCGATGATGCAGTCGGTAGCAAGCAACCCAGCTCTGATGGAAGCCATGATCAATTCCAACCCCAACATGAGGGCAATGGCAGACGCCAATCCCATGTTCAGGTGCGGAAGCAGAGTGAAGGAAATGAAGAATTAAAGAACTGAAGCAATGGAGGAGGGAAGGAGGGAAGGGGCGCAATGAAGGAGTGAAGGAAGGAAGGGAGGGAGTGAGGGAAGGAGCACCAGACCCACCGGAGGTTGCGGCTGTGGGCCACGCGGCCACGGGTGGGACAGTGTCGAAACTCATGCTTGCGTACGTGTGCGTGGGGGATTGATGTGGGGGGAATTGTTGGGGGAATTGTTGGGAGGGGCTTTTGGGGGGGTTTTGTGGGGGGGTGTAAAGCACAGGGGCATGTGTGGCTGAGCGCGATGGAGCAGCTGCGGCTACGTTTCCATTGGATTGAGGGCTCGGTTAGCAAGTGGCTCGGAGATGGGCAGTATGCCGATAGCGTGCAGGTGTTGTGATAATTGGGGAGACTGTGAGGAGAGCTTTACACAACAGCAACGCACAGGTTTCGGATTGTGCCAAAAAAGACCCGAACCCCCAACTCTGCGCATGCATGATCAGGTATGCCCTTCCATTCACCATCAAGTCCACAGTTCAAACTGCTCCAGCATTTTTATTATTCTCAAATCTCTCCCCCTTTGTTCGCCACTTCACAAAATCCCCAAACAGGAGCGTGATGAGCAACCCTGCTGCAATGCGAGCCATGTTCAACCCGCAGAACTTGACCCAAATGTTGCAGCTCATGCAGCAGATGGAACAGATGCGGGTGAGCAGTGGCGTTGAGCAGTGCAGGGAAGAGGGTGAAAAGAGAGACTCAATTACATGCGATCCATTCTAGTTTGTTTGTGTTCACGAGCCATCTTGGCTGTCATCTGTCCTCATGCGAGTGCATCACCACACCCAGCTGATCCCTTCTTTTCTTCCTTTGCCTTCCGGCCCTTCGCTTTCTTTTGCCCTTTTTCCACGTACCTTGGAAACCTGCTCCCTGTCAACATCCGAACCATCGCTGCTGCCACCCCATCCTCACCATCGTTATCGCCATCGGGTTTAGGGCTCCAATCCACTGCTTGCCCAGCTCATGGGGGGCTTAGGCGTCCCGGGGACCGGTGCGCCGGGCGCCGGCGGTGGAGCTGGTGCCGCGTTCCCTGACATGGCCGCGCTGCTGGGGGGCTTGGGCGGCGGCGGCGGCGGCGGCTTGGGCGGGCTTTTCGGGATGATTCCACCCGCGCCGGCCGCCGTTGCGGATCCAGAGGTGGCCTACGCGACGCAGCTGCAGCAACTAGCAGATATGGGCTTTTTTGACCGGCAGTCCAACATTGCGGCGCTGCAGGCGAGTGGCTGGTTGGACGGCGGGTGGCTAGATGGATGGTTGGACGGATGGCTTAGCCTATTTTTACACAACTGGGCTGAGGGGTGGACGGGCAGTAAAGGGCGGACGAGAAACGCGTGGAAGGGGGGGACTATTTGGTGATTTGGTGGGGATGGAAGTGGGGCAGCAGGCATCAGTCGTTGGGTCTGGGAGTCTTAATGCAACACCTGCCCAGCCCTGGGGTGGAAAGTTTTGGGCTGGGGATGCGGACGGTCATGGCTTTTTTCATGCCTTACTTTTCGACGCCCGTGATCTGGTGAACTCGCGCCTTCCTTCTTGTGCCGTTGTGTGCAATCCCTTGCAGCTCGTCTTCCGTCTTACCTTTTCATCACTTCGCGGAGCTGTCTTAAATGTTTTCTTCTCTTCCAGCTGTTTTACTTACCCAGGGTATCCGGGCGGTTTTCCGGCCTTCTTTTACCCTTTGTCTGATAGGCCACAGGCGGGAACGTGAATGCCGCTGTGGAGCGTCTGCTGGGGGCTCCATGAGGCGCCCCCGAGGTAACACCCTAAGTTGACCAAGGAGAGGTGCAGCGCGAGTACTGCTGCCCGCTCACATGTGCCGGAAAGGTGAACGTGAAGTGGAGGACCGGGCGGCTGGGAGGGATGAAAGCCGTTGAACCCAACGGGAGGGATGGAGGCCTGACGCGGAGGGGCCGGCGTTGGCTTAAAAACGAGGTACCTGATCGAAATGTCGGACGTGGCGGAACGTGGCGACGGACATGGCGACGTGTGGAGGCGGATGCGGCGGCGTGTGTACTAGGGGCGTGGTGAAGGGTCATCTAATGCTCCCCTTTCCGTGTTCTCTAGGACCCGACTCCTTCGCCGGCCCGAAGGGCGCCAGCTTTGTGGTGGTGTCGACACCAACGACAAGGAACGCAACATCGCAGGAGAGAGCTAAGAAATACACCACAGCTACCGACATGGCTGCTTTTGTGAAGCAGCTAGTAAAAAAATAATCAACCATACAAGCAAATGAACGGGCAGGCCGGAACGCACGCATGTTGACTTGGCATGTGTGTTGTGAGAAGCTCTCTACCTCCTTTTCGCAGTGTTGCAAACAAAGGCTCGGATTAGACACTGCTTAAGGGCAAGAGGGCGTAAAGTAAGGCTTGGAAGCAATCACAACGTCTTGAGGCCAAGGGCAGCCTCTTGCCCGTTTTATTTTTCCTCCCCTGCGCGTCCGCCTGTTCCCAAGGGTATGCATACGTTCATACCGCATATGCGCAGCAATACACCTCGTGCCATATGTGCTGAGCGCCGCAAGGCAGAGGCGATGGGTTGTCAGGAACCGGCTTGCAGGGGCACAGCGGCAGCGGGGGCAGCAGGAGCAGCAGCCAGTGCAGAAGCTTTCACGCGCTTTGAACACTTCGCTTGCGTGTTGCTGCGATGTGTGTGCGTGTGAGGGTGAGTGCGAGTGTGAATACGAGTACGTCTGTCTTGGGGGTTCCAGATAATTCACACATGGCCCTTGGGCTGGTCAGCAGGCGGCAACAACAGCACCACTCGGCAGGACGTGTTTAAAGGCGGCGGCAGCTCTAGATGCTAAGCGAAAGAGAGGAGAGCATGGCCTGGCAAAGCACCCATCGGGCCTGTCGCTAAAAGGTTTAAGAGCCCGGCCTGGCGTTGATGGATGTTTCATTACAACACGGCTTACTGGGGATCTGCTCCGTCTTTGAGGGGTTGCCTTCGTCTGTCATGGCGGAACATCATCGCAGGGCGATGGCGACGTCCGGCGAGAGGAGTGGAGGTCTGCCGTACAGGAGGTTGATTTTCGATGTTGAACTAGGCTGTTGCCATGCTGCCGCAGAGCCACCGCCGTTCGTTACCCGGCATAATGGACCTGCGTACGTGCTTGTGGGGGTATCCTTGTGTTTTACTTTTGCTAAGGGACGAGCATAATCGTTCTTGTGCATGCGGATCTATGGACATCGGGGGATGAGGAGTACATGCGCATTGATTTTCGGATTTAAATATGCAATTGGGGGTATTAGGTTGCGGATCGGGAGGCGATTGCTCGATGTGTGGAAGGTCCCAGCACAGGGGGCTGGATGGAGCCGAAGCCAGCAGTTGCGGGGTGGGTTGTCCGCATCAGGGCTTCGCATGGCGGCTGTGTACTTTCAGCCGCTTCCGGTCCGTGTGGTGACGGCAAGTAGCGGGGAGAGTAAGGTGCAGCATCTAATTTGGAGGCTTCATAAATCACAGTTATCCGATCTTCGAAGGGAGGAGAAAAAGGACCAATGTGGTCGTCTTTGGACCAATGTGGTCGTAATTAAAGTTTTGGAAGGGACGAATATCACATACGGACCTTCTTTGCGGTGTAAAAGAATGGTGTAAATGGTGTCTGCACCTGTCCAGTCAGTCGCAATGCCGCGATTGATGACACACGAGCCTGTGAATGGCCCCTTCTCAAGGTATGCGTTTTGGGGATCGTGTTGGCGTCATTCGCATACGCCCTTTTCCGCGGAGGATGACGCTGCTTGCATGTATGTGGAAGAGATGGGGCGGCTGCGCACCATGGTATGGTCTGGTTTTCCTCTTTTAGCCGGAGAATTTAGTGCGAGACTTGGACTCGAGGCTACATGCCGCGATTTGGGTCGCATGTCTCACTTGCCCGGCTTTCCGGGTTCCCCTTCGGGGAGCACTTCTTCCCCTAAAGGGGACGGAGTCCCCTAAAGGGGAAGTCCGGCCGAGCTGGGTTCTGTTGGCGAACGATGCGACGGCCGGCTGGCCTGTTTTCCTTCAGAATGCAGCATCACCTTCGCGGAGCGCTGCCCAGGGAATGGGCCCCTGGTGGGACTGGCTATATGGCGGTGGCGCAGTGCGGTATTATTTTTTTCGCAGGACCTGGGCAGCATCTGACGTGGTAGCAGGGTTTGGGTCTTTGGCTTTGTAGGAAAAAAGTTGGGCTGGTGCTGTCGGTTTTTACTTGCGGACGGTGTGTGGCTCTTGAACTTAGTACCTGCGTCCAACCGTATATATCGTCATATCTTCGACCTCGGGTTAGGCATGGGTCAGTTCGGTACTTTCACATGTGTCCCTCCAGGCGGCATGCAATATATACTTCACCACAGGTCGTCCTAACGGTTGTTTCGTATGTACCCTCGCGTTCATGCCTGACGGCCGCGTTTGTGTCTGTTATGCACGGGACCATGTGCGAGAGAAACTGAGAACAGTGTCAAATTTTGGTTCAGGGGAAGCCCGATGGAACATGCAAGCAAGCGCAAGGCTGACGGCATCTCTGCATCTATCTGCATCTATCACCACAGTGTCCAGGTAGGCGGTACGGTAACGTTTCCGTTTGGGCCGGTTGGGCTTACCGTGAAAAAAGGTTTAGCAACTCAAAGAGGCTACCGCCAAAAAGATATCACTACCAAAAGAGGCGTTGAACAGTTATAGCCTCCTACGAGTCACGGCACTTACCATCCCGCACCATTGCATCTGAATTTTATACAGCTTCACGGTAAATGCCGAAGGGTAAGTCTGTCACAATTACAAAGAATTGCACATTGAATGATGAGATTTCAGTATGTGCAATAAAACAGGTTTCCGTCATAGCGAGCGAAATCACAGCCCATGCATCAGCGTAAACCATCGCCACCACCAACAGTAACCTAGAGTACGGAGTAAACCCATGCATGGGTCGGTGGGTGGACCCTGAAAGGATACAGGACACATGGCGAAAGACCTACCATGACCTACTGCCCAAAGCATATACACTTGTCTAACAGGTCGTCACATGTACTCGTAACCGAGTCACAGAAAAGGTCACAGGCCACAACTCTGCCATGTTTAATGCCTGACGGCTAATAACTATTCGCAGTACATACATACACCCCTCAAGCACGTGAAATACAACGTGGACAGCGTTCCGTACAGCTTTCCAGCATATTGAACTAATTAATACATGTCTACCTACGCCAGACAAGAGCATCCGAGCTTATGATGCTCTGTTTTTTGTAGCCATCGGAAGCTAAACTCTCTAACTCCTGCCAAGGGCAATTACCCCAGCACATCTCTGCACACCAGGCGCGGCAGCATCCTAGGGTTAAGGGGTAATGGTCTCTACTGCCACATTAAGACAGCACATCCATGCACAAATCTAATGAAACTTGTGAAACAGCAGGGCGCCCGTAATGTCATGGCAGCCTCAGCGGCGCTTCATGCTTGTCCGCAGCTGCTGCAGGTCCTCTTCCACCTTCCTCCGCGACTCTCGCTCAGCTAGCAGCTCAGCTTCAAGCTTCTCCATCCGAGAGCGGAGGAACTGCGATAGACAAACGAAACATAAACCAGATACAGATAGGACGTTACCGCGGAAGACCTGTAGTCGCTGTATATTCAAGTGTAACTTTACTTTATTCAGCTTATTGCTATGAGACGTAACATCCCTGGCAGGCATAGATAGACACGGGAAACGGCCTAAGGCAATGTCCTGAACCCTCGGGGCCGAATAGGCGCTCTGGCCAGCTAATCTTCATCATACAAGGCGAAAACTATATCCAAACACGAGACAAAAGAGATCACACCGCAGCTTTTGCTGCCGCTTACCGCTGTTTTCGAAGTGAAGCCTGTCGGTGCGGCTGAGCGCGCATGAGCTGATTCTCCCGCCATAGACCGAGCTTCCATAGCTTCACCTACGAAGACCTCGCTTGGTGCAACCCCGAGTCGTGGACCGGGCCCTGACTTCTCCAGTTGCTGCACCTGCTGATTCCAGAACTTTTCTGCCTGGGCCATCTCCTTGTTGATACGCTGCAAAGAAAAACATGTGCTTGAGCCCAACATTTGAACATCGATCGCTTTGCAGCACAGGTGCAGTTCCTGCAGCCTTACCTCGGCCCAGGCGTTCGACATCTGCACCTGGTACAAGTTGTAGGCCATGTTGTATCTGCTGTTTATAACACAGCGAAGCGAAAATTCAGGCCGCGGACGTTGGTCGCAATGCCATTAGCGGACACCATGGCAAAATCGAGCATGGTTATACTCCAGAAAGAGAAGAAAGGCAGTCGCATGCTTAACAAAAGGCCACTAACCTGCTGCTTTGCCTGAAGAAAGGGGGTTAAGTCTCCGACCTGGCACCTGCTTTGAAGGCTATAAGCCGACAATATACACTTGTTAACCTTGTGCGTTGCATGCAAATCAATGATTCAATGCCCTAATGCTTGATGCCTACAAATGGAGACTCGAAGGTATCATTAAGTCCTCATCCGTACGGGACTTGTACGGAGCCGTTTTCGCACACTTACAGGCAATGTTCGGTTTCCAAAGAAAGTTGCCCAAAAAGTGCCACAGTTTCGATAGATACTTAACAGTAATGCCTCAGACCAGCAACAGCACTGATAACGACAAAACCGCTGTGAGTGTAGTTTTTGCAAAGCTACTGATTGTCAAGTAGTTCACATTACTTTTTATCTCAATGCCATAGATCCTCGCCATTCCACCCTGTTCTCCCTTCTCCGAACGCCTTCCTAAGCATTACCTGGGTAATATCTCACGGCTAAGTCATGGGCAGAAAGGTTGTAGACTACATACCTGACTGAGAGACTCGCCGCAATACATACCTGCTTCCTGGACAGTCAATTGTGACGAGCAGGAACGGCGGAAGGCGACCGGATAAGTGCAACCGAATCGGCCTAGCCTTATCCGCATAGGCTAGGCATTCGTCCCTGCGCAGCTTTCAATATGCAACGTAAAAATCTATTTTTGCAATAGGGGTTTTTGTCCAGAACCGAAACGATGGAAGCCAAAAGCACAATAAATAGCTTGAAGGACGACTCGCACCACACGAGACTTGACGCTTCACCAACTACTCAACCCAGATCAGGTATCGTAAGGCATGGCAGTGCAGAAGAAAACTCGCGGCCGCAAATGCCTGTCAATGACCGATTCCCTTACTCTGGGAATTTACACTTTTTCCTAAGAGGCAATCAGGCCCATCAACGCGGGCAATCCACATAGCGGTTTACAGCACAGGCGAACGTGCGACCTGCAGTCGTGCAGGTATCCTCAAAAAGTCACCTCTCACACTCTGCTGTGGAACTGATGAGGCCTGATAACGGATTTCGCGGAGCCGCCACACATTCCTTCATGCCAGGGGATGAAGGGGACCTAATATGTGCTCACAATGTTCGACATCACACAGTAAACAGTTGTCGCACGCTGACTGAGCCCCACTAGGTGAACCAAACACAGCCACCCAAAATGCATGCATCTGCCAATACCGTACCCCAGGCATTTCCAAGCAGATCCAAGAAGACCTTCCAACCTGTTTTGTCATCTGAATTACCCCGGGACGAAGAAAAAGAGAGTTCGCCTGTAGCTGACCAATGAAGACCGGTCCGAGAATGTTTGACACCTTTGACAACGTAACTAAGGAAATGACCGTGGGGAAGGCGAACGGCGGGCGGTGGGCAGGAGGCATATGAGGACAGACAGCCGGCAGGTTCAGGCAGAAGTCCAGGCAGGCAGAGTGAGCTCGAAACTGCTAAGAAAGGGCTACAGCTATTCTTATCTTTCTTTTCAGGCCGACATTGAACACGCATACATATGCATCTTTAGAAGCCGACATATCCAGATGACGTAATCGGAAGCCGGGAGTAAGCCAACAACCCAACAACGGTACCAACCAACCATCCAACCAACCAACCATGTTCGTTGTGGGTTGTTAGATCCTCCTCGGTCACATACTCAAAACACCGGGCGCGAAATGACGGGCGGATCTAGCCCCGTGCGCCCTGGTATGTTAGCTGTAGTCATAACCCGCCAAAAACAGCTATTCAAGCACTAGCACCGGTTGACCTGTTGGGCCAGCTGAGGGGGTTTGGTGGGTGGGTGTGGCCGTGGTTGGCACCAAATAGCGCGCATAGCACACATACAGGATATGCACCCCAGAGAACGCAGTTGATCCGGCCGGTCGAGTGGAAAGACTTACGACAATATGTACCTGCAGTTCCGCGTAGAATGAAGATAACAAAGAAGATAACAAAGAAGATAACAAAGAAGATAACAAAGAAGATAACAAAGAAGATAACAAAGAAGATAACAGGCAATACCGATGAACGGAAGCGTTCTTGTATTCCTAAATCACACTCGCACGCGGTGACACTCGTAATGCGGCAACAGCTCAAATAACGTGCGGCTCTCGCTTAGGATGGTTCGCAGTCTTCTGCGCCGCTGTGTTGCCTAGCCAAGGTCTCGGAGAGTGGCTCGGCTGGCGTGAGTGAGGGCGTGAGGTGCGCGCGGAGGAATAGACGGACATGGAGCCGCGCGCCCGCCCCTGTGATGTGTTTTGGTCCGGTCATGGCCCCCGCCGGTGCTCATCCTTTCTCAGGGCGAGCTACCCACAGTGTAACACCCCATCAACCAGCTCTTGCAACCGGCAGGAAAACGGTTTCCTTCGTCTTCAACAGAAACAGGAGACGGAACAAATTGCAAACAACAAGTACGTCCCCCTATGCAACGGCCCCCTTAGGGGTAACCCCTTGCTTCCACACATCGAGGATGTAACCCAACATTGAGGATGTACCTAATCGAATGCGAGCTCGTCCAGGAATGGGATATCGGCACGAGGTCATGTTGGATACTAGCGATATTGGGCATGCCCCCAACGTTCTTACCAGTACCCCAAAAGAATTGGTGGGAGATGATGGCAATAGGGTCAGCAGTGAGTGGGCCACGGCGGTACAACATTGGTTTTTGAATCCTAAGAACTCTCATGCACATCAGTTTCTTAGGTTCCCCAAATGGCACGATTGTATGTGTGAGCGCTTCCGAAGCCCTCTTAGCCGATACCTCACATTAGTGGCGGACGGCGGCTCTTCAATCCACCGTTCCGTCCGGTTCACAGCAGCTCTGCAAGTGCGCTTCTTCCGTACAAGTTGCACGACTCCTTATTAGGAGGTTAATATGCTGGCGGCGATCGCAGGCTTCGGGGTGAGCTGTATTGCTGTTCAAGGTGTTGAAGGTTTCCGTCTTAGGATTCCCGGTACTGCAGTGCACGGTCCGTTGCGGCCGGATGGCCCTACCCTTGGGCATTCTGTTGGGGTCTGGGGCTCACTGTGGTACCTACTACTACAACTAGTCACTGTAAGTGCAGGTAGGTGCAGGTGGAGGTCCTACACGCGCCCAGGTCCATGAGATGTATTGCCATGGCTCGGCCCAGATTGGGGCTGCTCGGCCATGTTGCATGCCGTACAGCACTTAACGGCATAACGAATTTGCCACGGGGCTTGAATGCCCGTGCTGTGACAAAATGCTATGCCGAGGTATCATACTGCTGCTTTACTGGGCATATTTGCTTTCTGTGCAGCTCTTCTGCTACTTTGTTCTATAGGTGCATGGTATATGCCATTTCAAGATGCAGGGGATGGCATACCAGTACTATACATTTTTATATTTTTTTAAAATATTTTTTCTGTAAGTATTGAACACTCCTAAGCGGGCTAAAGTATCCATAATATTTTTGCCGTTACATTGCAGAGCATTCAATGGCACTAGCTGTCAGAGCTGTCCGGAAACTTTTGAACGGCGCTACTTAAAAATGTCCGCATACGGCCATGCTTCAAATGCCTCTTACTACAATGATTTTCGGGACAAAGTTGCAAATCGGCGTGGTCGGAGCAATACGAGTGTGTCCCTTGAAGACTTTGGCCAGCAGACGCAGCAGACACTGCTGCCAGGGGGATCCCTGAATCGACGCCTCCTCAATCTGCAATTCCATGTCCATGTGATTTTTGAGGCCAATACAATTGACGATTATGGAGCCTACAAGTTGGCCAGAGTGCATGACCTCCCACTTCATATTTCACGAAGTTCATAAGCACACATACAAGCTCCAAGACCAACTTAGAAACAGCATGCACCGGGGCCCGAAGGCCAACACTCAAATCGCACAACGCTGGTCCTTTCTACGTAATCGTTTGCCCAACCAACGAGCGGAATAACACGAAGTAATAAAGCCAGAGGCACCGATAAAATATGCAGATTTAACGGGGAATTCCGAAACGGGGGAAATCGAGTTATTTTTGAAGCTGTCGCGCTTGCTTGTAGTCAAACCGCGCTTTCCAATCCAATCCTACTTTAAGTTCCGAAGTACAGCAATAGGCGCTGCCTGACACATCAACTGGCCTGGCCTTACCGGCTTGGCTACGAATCACTTTAACACCTAAAGAAGAAGACGATAGGATGGGAAAAAACGTAAAGGTTTCGACCACCAACGACACAACAAAACTACGCCCATGACCGTAATGAACCCCTGAACCCTTAGGAATCACTAACCAGGAACAGGAACTCGCTCATCAAACCTCTGTAACTTCTAAACCCCCCCAAACAGCAGCATGGGCAGCTGCCCATGCTGCTGCAGCAACAGCAGCAACAGAAGAGAACCATCGATGTACGCTTGGTATGGTTAGGTATGTACAGCAGCGGTCCAGCAGTCGAGGATACGCTTTTGACTCGATGTGGTGTACGACGAACCTTCCTCATGAACGGGCACTCAGTTGCTGACAGCTGTCAGCTCGTCTTGTGTTTCCGTGTGTGCAAGTATGTATGTAGTAAAGGTAAACTTTAATGCTCCTCTGCTTTGTTTAACACGTTTGGACTGTTACGTTCGCTTTGGAATGTTCAGTTAGTTCAGCGGCGTTTTGGGACGAAACAGGATCAATGGGAAAGTATGTTTCCTCATTAATCCGGCAGCGAGTGGCAGCGCTGATGGCCTGCTGAGAGACCCTGCGGGCCCTGATACGGGTCGAATCTCTAGGTTAAAAATGCATCCAAAGGCAATTGAAAATGTTCCTGGAAGCTTAACAAAATTTTCTGCGAATTCTTCAGCTTTTGTTCCTTGCAGCGGCCCACAGCAACTGCATTTGAATACTTCGAGCCGCGGACCGGGAAGTAATCACAAAGCAAGGACGTAAGAAATGGATTCGCAAAGTGGATTTTCGTGGACTCATAGGGACTGTATTATTTGCGAAGCAGGCGTAATTCTCGCCATCATTCAAAGATTCACAGGACTCACCCATATTTACCGTTATGGGTGCCCATGAGCCATGATGAGGTGTTTCCGACGACTTTCCACACACCTGACCTGCTTGAGACTGTGCATTTGTGATGTGAGCAGCGCCGTTGGAGCCCCCACGCATTCGAAACCCTTAACTTCTGCAACACTGCTATTGCCTAGCTTTTGAGGAAACCCATTCCTTGGGGCAGCCTGCCAAGCTGCTGTTGTCGGCCCTTCCCTTATGTGCTTGCGTATCTGTCCGCGGTGCGTGAACACTGCAACCGAGATTGCGTGTGAGAAAAAAATGCTGCCAGATTGCAGTACGACGGAACGAAGTGATCCGATAAAGCTAGTCACTGATCAGTGACTAAGCTCATGAGCTTCATGTGTAAATCTTGCTTATTACTGTTGTGCATCGGTTTTGCCGGTTTTTTAAAACTATCTTCCTCGACTGCTGAAACGTTGCCGTACTCTCGTGTACATACAATTCGGCCGATCCAACGTGAAAAATCCTCGTCGTAGGTTCAGTGATTCATTCTAGGAGCTGCATATCAACTTATTTATGCTGCTGGTAGAAGCTTATTTTCTAGTCCGCGGCTTCGTGACCTACCCTCTCCAGGTTCGTAAAACGCATAAGCGCATCGCTTTGCTTCTTGTTCGACTAATTGTAAAAGTGAATTTTTGTTACTTGGTTCTGCTGCCACTCTGTAAAAATTCTGGTATATGGGCGAAAGCTGCCGTGATGGCTGTTGCCACCGGGTTCTGAGAGACGCGGGAGTTCCAGTAAACGCAGTAAACTTTCCAAACAACAAGTTTATGATTTGAAATTGTGACAAACGAGGCTCGACAATGGCGTTTGCCGCTGTTTAGATGTGATATCGTGCGGTTGCTGCTACCTTCGCAACTGACCAGTTCCGCACTTTGGACTTCTGCGTGCAGGTGACTGCAACTACACGACGGTTCTAGTAGCTGTAATGAAAGGCTAGCTCTGCTGGCCGAATATCGTTATTTGCAACGCTCGACTTTCAGCGTACGCAGCATTTCGCGACTAGCAGTCCGACTTGGACAGTTACAAGCAGGCTACCAGGCAGCGGCTTTCATTTAGCTTCACATCCCCAATTATCAAGGCAATGTTGTCTTCAAGCAATCCGTTTTCTCCTAGCTTTGGAAACTCCGGCTTGACCCGCGCGAGTTTTAACGCCAACTTTTCCGGGGCATATTATCATGTACCAACTTCGCCCAGTTCGGTGCCAAGTTCTACACCGCACTCATTCACCACCACCACCACCACCACCACTAGTGGTTCCGACAGCACCGCCCTTGTTCTCTATAGCCCAACGACATCTTTGCACGGACTATACTACAACGAGCAGTTGCACGGGCCATTCGCAACAGGCCGGTCGGTAAACCCCTTCACTCCTGGTGAGAGCGACAGAGCATTTCGTAATCTTTTATGGTTTTCTCCGTGCAGAAACCGTACAGCAATTCATGCGTTCGTAGCCATACGGAGTACTTCATGTCCTGCCCATTTCAGGCCTGAGCCCGTTGAGCTCGATTCCAAAGCCCTCGTACGTCACGGGAGATGTTGTACGGGAGCGCTTTCCAGCGATGCGTTCAGAGGACGACCCGCTGAATTGGATTACAGACCAGGAGCTTGATATGAGGTGAGGTTGACGTGCTGGCGACAGGGTCTCGATCTGAAAATCTCTGTTTGGAAGCCTTTGGATCCGGAAGCCTTTGGATCCGGAACCCTTTGGGTTTGGAAGCCTTTGGATTTGGAAGCCTTTGGGTCCGGAAGCCTTTGGGTTTGAAAGCCTTTGGATTTGGAAATCTGACCTAATGAGGGATCTGGGGTATGAGGGAGCACCGGGGGATGTCTTGACTCACCCACCACCTCGTTACGGTGCCTCCATTGGTGCATGGGTACCTTTTTCTCGGCAATCCCCAAAACGTGTGAGCGCCTTGCGTTGTCTTTGCCCTACATCTCTTCCCCCGTGAAACCCTCGCACAATGTCGTACAGGGGCAGCAAAATGGCTGCAAACCAGCAGCGGGTGCCGCTACGGTGCCAGTCTTCGAGGAATTAGGTCCATCATGTCAAATGCTGTACCAGTGCCGTACTGAAATGGCAGCGTCTTGGTCATATACATATGGCGGAGTGCAGGGCCCTATGCTCTTGGAGGCTGTACGGAGATGACGTACGCTGTATGTACGGACGGGGCTGTACCCTGCGACAAACCAGAGGCTGGACGGGTGCCAGGAAATACGACTGTCCTATGCCACGAGGACCGTGCTCTTATTCCAATCCATACGCATTGACTGTTTGCCCTAGTATGAATGACTTTAAGCAGTACGACATTGCGCCTTGTAATAGTGGGGAGGTGAAAACATATGTGATATCTTGTTATGGATCTTGGGCCAGCTAGCTGTGAAGTTTGTTACGAGGGCCATTTGGGGACGCTGCTGCCTGGCGTCTTGTATGTACGTCAGCTATGCCTCACCTTGACCGTAATGTTATTAGTCGAGGTCTAAAACTCCTTTCGCCGTTGGGAAGGTGCGGTTGAACTGATGGAAACGGTGGATTCTATGTACGGCAAATGTGTCCGGCATCTCTCGGTCAGCTATTGCTTGCTATCGCCTCCCCGATCTCGGATATTGAGTATGGGTGCAATGGATCCGCTGCCGTACAGATGACCGCGCAAGGCTATACCGCAGCTTATCGCATTATGTCACGGCGTAACCAAGGGACCAAATAGCCTCCCTTTAGCCTGAGGGTTTGGGGAATAAGAAGTAAGATGCCTAAATAGCTGCGGTTGCGAGGTTCAGAGTACGGAAGTGTATTACATTTAATAGCCCTCGGGGTGTTTCTTAGGTAGCGTGCAATTGTAGGGAGCTGTCATGCATGGCCCTGGTGGCTTCTCGAATCGCGCACGGCCATGGCAGGATTGCCGTACACAAATTGGTTGACTTTGGTTATTACTCATTGCGCGGCTTTTATAACGAGCTCTGTCAACGCTTGTCTGCGTTTACATGATTTTATGATTCTGTGCCCGCCCTTGTATCATCTACGGCAGCAGGATTGCACGGCGGGAGGTGATTAGGTGGTTGTGATTTAGGTAGTGTTGGGTGAAGGATATGTGGCAGTGATAGTAACCTTGGGGGCAAACCTATTGTTTGTTTAAGGAAAATGCTTTTGCGATGTAAAGGGGGTTGGAAGTCGTACAGTACGAGCGCCAAATGGCAGAGATACCGCGACCAGATGTCATCGTCGTCGTCTGAATTGTTGTTAGGAAGTGTTCGATGCGCTAGGATCTGAGCTCCTGTGGTGGACTTTTGGTGCATCTCTTTTCCTCTCCTAAAACTAAATAACAAGCAAGTCACATTATACTTCTGCAAACTATTCACGCATGGACGGCGGCTGCAACAAGGACACCTGACGAGTCCGTTCCCAACTTTATAGCAACTGTCCCTGTTACATTAAAATCGTTTATTTTAGAAACTAGTCACTACACGCTGTGCGTAGCTCTACTATTAAAGCTAGCACAGTATGTGTTTAAGTCATCCTGTCCTCGTTTCTCTTCGATTCTCTTCGAATGGCTGTCCTTTGGTCTTTTCATGCGTCTTGCCGGTTGGGTTGGTTAGCGAGGTGTCGCGACATTCCTGGATGAGACCGTTAAAGCATCTGCCAACGGTTTAGCCGCCTTTCGACGCGGCGCTGTGAGAAATATGGCGGTAACACATGCCGACCACATATATACAGACATACGTACCGGGCAGCTAGCATCATGGACATTATTGACGAAGGGATTTAAGTCAGTACTGGCGGTTCCTTCCATAGGAAAGCGCCAGACATAATATTCGCCGCGGGGAAGCAGAGCCTACATTTCCTGACCCATATAGAAGGTGACGTGTGTGATCTACAGGGCTGGTAAAGGGATGGAGTTCAGCGCCCACCCAAATATTTAAGATGCGCTCATTCGTTAGCAGACGTAGCAAAACATGTGATGAGCTGCTGCAAGGATTGCTATTCACCCGCTGTGTTGCCGCTGACGATGTGCTCTGATGACGGCCGCTCGATTATTCGACGAACTGCGATGTTGGGTCCAATGTAAATTATCAATATATTCAATAAGGCCTGATCTGCACCGAATTTTCCTGACACCCTCCTTCCTATCCTCCTGCCCGCGGGCTCCGGCCAGCCCCTGCCAAAAGCCCTCCGCCCCAGGCCCCCAGCATCGGAGGACCAGGAAGAAGAGAATGTGGACCAACGAATGAGCTTATTGCGACGGGAAGGGACGATATAACATATACGATGTAATATAGACGATACATTATCACCCTTCATGGCCTTAAAACTAGCCATGCTATTCATCATGCTGGACTAGTATTCGGGTGACATTGCGACATTCGCACACCTTGTCGTACAACATCGTACGATAACAAATCCTGCGTACGACAACTGTTACCAGGAGAGGTAGCAACAGAAACAGTCTCCCCTCTTTCTGTCTTTCTCTTCCTGACTGCTCGTCCTTCGTACACATTACAAACTCGTACACCCACAAAAACACAATCGTTATACACCGACATGGCCAATATGAGGCACGCACATTTTTATTGTGTCCGGACATCACCTAAAAAGTCCTTCCCCTTCCTTACACACATACATACAGACTACGCACAGATAGATACGCACACACACAATTCACACACGCACAAACATTTACGCACAAACACACACAAAAGCAAACAAAACATGTTCCCTTTCAACAACGAAAGGATAATATCACGCTAACGAAGCTGCTCGGTTCAAGGCTGTTTGACCGCCACCAGCAGCTCCACAGTGCCGGCAGCGGCTCGCTCCAAAACCACCACCTGCAGCCCCGCCCTCACCGCCATCGCCTCCACCTCCTGGTTCCAAACACAGCCCTTACCCAGCGCCGCCACAGGCCCCGCCGTAACATCTTGGTACGCCGCCAGAAGCGTGTTGTCGGAGCGGCAGTGCTCCAGCAGCAGAACCCGACCCCCCTCCGAGGCGGGGCGAACCACTCGGGCCGCCTGACGGGTGGGTGTGTATGTATGTTGTATGTATGTCGTTACAGGGTGGTTAAGCTTCACCAGCGGCCCCCTTTCCCGAGGCAGTTCCCTGCTCTCCCCTGCGAGAGGGCCACCCTATTCCATTCACCCCATCCGACTTCAGAATGTATTCGTTGGGTTCAGCAACTCACCACCAGCATCCAACCAAATCTAGCGGATCAACGGCGCCTCAACTTAGTTCCTGGTCAGCTCGCAAGTAATGTTGTATGCATGTATGTATGTATGTATGTATGTATGTATGTATGTATGTATGTATGTATGTATGTATGTATGTATGTGTGGGGCAGGGGGGCATGTATGTATGTAGGTATGTATGACTTAGATTACACTGTGGGCCGCGAGAGCCGGGGGCCGAAGCCGAAACACAGCGTGAGGGGCGGATGCACATGGCCGGTTAGTCTCGTGCACTCCGCCCCCGGGCCAGGCCGCACGGGAAACGACCGCCGGCACACAACAGCGCTCCCCTCCGGGGTCTGGCGCTCCAGCTAGACGGGTACTGTGCCCACTGGTCTTCTAACAAAAAACGGAGCCGCAACCGGGGGGCTCTTCCTACGGGCAGAAAGCACCGAATACCTCAAGAAAACTCGCACCCAGGATCTGGGCGACCGGGAGCCCGACGTATGTATGTATGTATGTATGTTCAGCCACGAGGCGTAAGGGTGGTGTGAATGAGTGAGAGGGAGGCATAGCGGGGGTGGTGGTTAGCTGGGTGCGGCAGTGCGGCCCCTGGGAAGTGAGGCGGCGAAGTGAAGGGTACTGCTCCGTCAAAATGGTTTAATCCCTTATTGGGGTCAAGGCAATGGAGGAGCCCCCGGGGTTGAAGAGCTGCCGGGAAAGCCGCCTTCAGTGATTCGATCACCGACATGAAGAGTAGGAGGAATGGGAGGAAGACGACGCCTGCCCGGGGTTGAACCGCATTCTTGGCCAAACCCTGTTCCTTGCGGCCTGGAGAGAGAATGAACGGCTGTTCCAACTGTACGTTTATTCGTACTCTTACCGTATTATGTCGTACAGTGTCGTACTTACTTCTTTTAGAGCAGCTTCGGGGTCGGGAAAAACGCACAAACTAAAGGTGTCCACAACTGAGTCGAATGATGAGTCAGGTAAGGGTAGAGCCGCCACGTCAGCCTGGTGGGCGGGAAGAATGTACGACGGCAAGTACGGTTTATGTACGGCAATTATGTGCTGTAAAGATAGTATGTTTGCCTCTTTCATGATTTAGAAGGGAGGTAAACGATGTATAGCTGTAAGAATGTTGGTCCGTACGAATTTATAACAAGTTCTTTGCATGGCAAGCAAAGGAAAATGGTGCTTCACGTGCATGTCGTACATCTCGTACATCATACATACCTGGAGAAAGGAGATGGGCCGGTCGGCTAGGGCCGGCGTCTCATCCACCCGCCTTCTCGCCTGGACGAGCATTCCCTTGCTCAAGTCGACTGCGGAGTTAGTTGTGGATTTAGTTGTGGAATTATTGTCCGGGGCAAGGGGGAGAACTGCTGAGCAACGTGAGGAAGGGAGGAAGAGGGGGACTTGGCAAAGGTGGTGAGGGAGGAAAAGAGAGAGAAAGAGAGAGAGAGAGTAGTTGTGCAGCTGCAGCAGCAACTAGGATTTGTGGACGGCGCCAGGGAGGAGGGAGAAAATGAAAATGGCGTACGACGCCACTGGCTTTAAAGCCGGAGGGTTGGGGAGCACCGCCTTTACCTGTCGTAAGGGACGTGACGCCTCCGATACCGCTGCTACTGCTACTGCTACTGCCATTGTCGCCTTCCGCCGCGTTGCCCTCGGCCAGTTGTTGCTCCGCCGGCACTGTCGTATCGCCGGCCCAACGATAGTACGGCAAGTTCAGGCCGGTTCCCACCGCGACCTCCAGCACCTCACCGCGCGCCTGCAGTACGAACGTATGTAAACGGTTGCGGTAAAGAAATACCAAAACCACAGATATTACGTGCCAGACGGGGTACGAGGGGATTGCGCGCGATTGGCCGCCTCCTCCCCAAGTTGAAGATTTAGTGGCAGTAGCACTACGCACTTTGGTTTCGTAATTTTCACACTTCCCCCCTTTTCCCCCCCTGTAAACCCCACCACGGGCGTCCGCCACCACTTAGCCTCCTCTCGTCCCTCCACAAAAATTTTGCACGGAGGAAGCTATGCCGTACGGTCGCCTGCCGTACTGACGTACCTGCCCTAGCAGCTTCTTCCGCAGTTGCGGGAAGCCGAAAGCCTCGGCTGCTGCGCCGCCGTCCAGCTCGTCGTACTTGGACGAATACCTGCCGGTCCGTAAGCGGTTAGGAACTTTGACCGGATGGGATTTAGAGGCGAACAACGGAATCCCGTGCAAGCGCGGCATTTTCTTCAACCTATGCCAATCCCGGACTGCAATGCCACAGCCGGCTAGTACACCGTCGTACCCACCCAAGCCATTCCCGCTCGCAGCTAGCGGGCCATCAATGTCATTGCCCATTAATCGAAAGAGCCATCAACTCCATGCGTCTATAAACATTTAACCAGTTCTGCGCAGTGGGAGGGCTGTTGTCCGTCCCTGGCTACTGCCGCCCATTTCACTGGCCGACTGCCAATGGAGGACAGGTAAACTCGACATGGTGGAGTATAAAGACCCTACTTGTCGTATGCCTGCTGTAGCTCAAGTGCAGCCCCGCTTGTCGCCACCGCGTCGTCCGCATTGGCAATCGTCGCATCACCCGCAAGCAAGCAAGTCAACGCTAGGGCAAAGGTACAGCTCCGCGTTGAAACGGCCTTGATGATATTTCTATCAAGAACCAGCTTCCACGGAAGCTCAAGGAATGGCGCTGACCGGTCGTTCGCTTTACTTCGCAAACATATTTCCCGTTTTGTTACATGCACCTTCGTTGCGATACAACCTTTTGTACATATTTTGCCATGAAAATATAATTGGCCGTTTGGACAGCTGTTGGCGGTTCGCTTGTGCCGCCAGGCAGGTCGCTCCATCCAGCTGGCTGACATTCCTACAAACATGCAAAACGTTGGCCTCCAGCTAAAAAGGTAGAAACTTTTGTATACGTTAAGATAAGCTTAACTCCTCAGAGCGCTAACCCCTTACGAATGTCCGTTAATCGTTAACCAGATGGCCGGCCCTGGCTTGAGCACCTGACCGCGGCCCCCCGCAGCCATTTGGGTCCGTTTCAACACCTATTAGTCCCATTCACTAAGATCTCCTGTTGATATCTCGTCCAGAACTCCTGCATATCGTAGTTTGGCGGGATACCTGTACTGGTTCTGGAGCGGATTTCCGAGATACACTTTGTATTTATGGCAGGGTCTTGCCTTTTATCCTCGCTCTAATCCCAGACCTATGTAACGTATAACGAGGTGATCGCTCTGTATTCGCTGCTTAGTTTTCAGGTTATGAGCCCCGCGCAAGGATAGTGTCGCGGTCTGCCGGAACCAGCCAACTGCGGGATTGCAGTCTCAGGATAAGAGCGGCTCTGGTACATTTGAGCCTGGCTGCAGGCAGGGAGGCTACATACAGCCGGATTTGCGAAATGGCCGAACAATCGAAGCGGGTCCCGAAGTTGGAGTCGATCGCCGACTACCCGCAATGGGAGCCGAGGGCAAGAAATGCCCTGATTCTGGATGGTTATTGGGATGTAGTCAACTCTGCTCCTATTACCTCTGTCGAGAAAGGTTTAATTGCGAAGGCCGCGCTGATCATGATGGTCGGCGACAAGTTCCTTCAGGAGATTGATCAGTGCGCGACATCAGCTGCTGGATGGGCATATCTGAAGAAGATCCACAGCGAGAATCAGAAAGGGCACCAGCTACTCTACGACGCACAAATACGCAGCCTCAAGAAGGGTAACGATGAGCGCGTCGAGGATTACGTTAAGCGCACCATTCAGCTGCGTACCAAGCTCAAGGATTCGGGTTTCGACTACCCGGAGAACATCACTGTCAAGCTTATGCTAGACGGCCTGCCGCCGAGTTTCCAACACTTCGTTCAACAATACACGGCGACTGGCAGCCTGGACAAGCTGACTTTTGATGGCATACTGCCACTCCTGTCACGGGAGGAGGCACGNCAAGCGAGCGAGATAACCCAAGAACGGGTAGGGGCGCTGGTAGGAAGAATGCACGCCACGGACAACGTCAACCGTCAGCGGTGGCAACCAGGTACTCAACCAACACAACAGGAGGGTTGCTGGAAGTGCGGAGCACCAGATCACATCAAGAGAAATTGCCCTCAGCTCTACCAAAACCAAGGGGGGAACCCAAGGCCCCACTTCGGTGGAGGTGGCCGCCATCCCAACAAGTTTGGATTGTTTGCAGCCGCTTTATCTGCAACTACGGAGGTGTGCGGCATCAAGGGTGTACCGCAATGGTACATTGATTCTGCGTGTGGCCTGCATCTGACTGGCTGCAAGGAGGACTTGGATGACTACGTTCGAGTGGACGATGGCCCCCAAATCCAGGCGCTCAAGGGTGCATCACTGAAGGCCGAGGGCTATGGAAGCGTGAAGCTCCTGACAAACGTTGATGGCTCTGAGTACACGTTGGAGGTCGAGCAAGTATGGTATGTCCCGGGTGCAGACTTTCGGTTGATATCAGCAAGTGAGCTTGATAAGAAGGGGTACAGTATGGAGATTCGGGATGGCCAGTTGAACCTCTATGTTACAGTAAAAGTTCCCGAGAGGATGATTAGGTTTCTGGGCGTGCGACCTTATGGCCATAGGTTTCTCAATCCTCTTGCCTTAAACAAACCTTTAGTTCACCGGATGCGGATCGCAACAGCTTCACTTGTTGCTGGCGACACATACTTGCTAGACGCCACTTGCCCTAAGTACAACAGGGCTCTGGCTGTCATGAAGGATTCAGTTGAGCTGTGGCATCGCCGTTTTGGGCACCTTGGATACCGTGGGCTAGAGCAGCTAGCTAGCGAAGGAATGGTAGACGGTTTACCGGTGACGGCAAAGCAGTTTAAGGAAGCTGCTCAGGCACAGCATAGTTGCGAGCCATGCATCACGAGCAAGCACGTGCGTGCATCGCACCCATCATCAAATCGCATCTCCGATTTTGCCCTTGAGCGAGTTCATACTGACGTGTGTGAAATGCCTGATTTTTCTTTAGGTGGTGCCAGGTATGCCGTCACCTTCTTAGATGAGTTCTCGAGTTTCAGTGTGGTGCGCACTGTGAACTCGAAGGACCAAGTTGCGCAAGTTGTTAAGGATGCGTTATTGCTTTTAGAAAATCAAACCGGTAGGCGCGTGCGCGAAATTGTCTCTGACCGTGGTCGTGAATACGTCAACGTAAAGTTACGTGCTTTCTTTGCCGAAAGAGGGATTAGGCACAATATTTCAGCTCCGTATACACCGGAGCAGAATGGTCGTGCGGAACGTTTGAACCGTACCCTTTTGGAAAAGGTACGTGCCATGTTACAGGAATCCGGTCTAGGTAATGAGTTCTGGGCTGAGGCTTTCCGTACGGCCAACGCTGTACGCAACTGCTCTCCAGTCAGCAACAAGAACGCTACTCCACATA
>NW_003307595.1:677894-678910 GCF_000143455.1 Volvox carteri f. nagariensis
AACATCATCTCCTTTATACCAACATTCCATCTTATCTGTCGTACAGCCGTTAGTGTTCTGGCCGGAAGTCAACACTCCCCCTCGGACGGAACACTCGGGCGAATCCAACTCAACGAACACCCAGCCCTTCTCGAAACTGCACGAACTTCCCTTCCGGTAACGGCTTCGTGAGGATATCCGCTACCATGCTGGTAGTGGGACAGTACTCAAACTTCACCTGCCCCATAGATACCCTCTCACGCACAAAATGATGAATCACATCGATGTGCTTCGCACGTTCCGAAACAATCGGATTCTTTATCAAACTTAATGCTCCCTGGTTGTCACCCCAGATACGCATCACGTCGATCTCACACCCAAACTCGGGCAGAAGTTTCCTCAGCCAGAGCGCTTCGCGAGTAGCTAGGGACGCCGCCATATACTCGGCCTCCACAGTCGATGCTGCTACAGTCGGTTGCAACCGACTCTTCCAGCTGACGGCTCCACCGCCAAGGATAAAGGCATATCCAGTTGTCGAACGGCGGTTGTCTCGATCCACTGCCCAATCCGCATCGGCATAACCCTCAATTGCCTTGCTGTCCCTGGCAAAACATAAACCGAAACTCGCAGTCCCCTTCAGATATCTCAGGATATCCTTAGCAGCCTCCCAGTGAGCCTTCGCCGGCTCAGACATATACCGCGCTAACTTAAACACAGCATGCGCGATATCAGGACGCGTGCACACTGCCAGATACATCAAACCACCAATTAACTCTCGGTAGCGCGTTGCATCCAACAATACCTGATCGATATCACTAGTACGGCTCANAACTAGACTTGGCGTCATAGGAACCGACTTAGGAACTGCATCCTCCATCCCGAACTTGGCCAACAATTCGGCCGTATACCGCTGCTGCGAGATTTTGACCTCGCCTAGCTCCTTGCTCCGACTGATCTCCATACCCAAAAAGAACGACACCTCCCCCAAATCACGGAGGTCAAACTCAGCCTTCAACTCTTGCTTTATACGGGCTATT
>NW_003307595.1:678960-681890 GCF_000143455.1 Volvox carteri f. nagariensis
CCGCAGGCCGATATGTGGTGGGAGGCAATGGAGGAGGAAATCGCATCGCTGCACCGGCTAGGCACTTGGCGTTTAGAGCACCCGCCCCCGGACGCCAACGTTGTACCAGGCCGTTGGGTCTATAAAGTAAAGAGTGGCGCCGATGGTGAGGTAGAACGTTATAAAGCGCGTTTTGTTGCAAAAGGATATATGCAAGTAGAGGGCGTGGACTATGATGAAGTTTTTGCTCCAACAAGCAATCATGCTACCGTACGCGCCTTTCTCTCCAAAGCTGCAGCCAAAGGAATTGAGGTCCACCATCTCGACGTCCGCACAGCATTTTTGCATGGCGATTTGGATGAGGTAGTTTACGTTGATCAGCCTGAAGGTTTTGTGACCGGCGAGCGTGGTCTAAAGTGTCGGTTGTTGAAGGCGTTGTACGGCTTACGGCAAGCCAGCCGGGCTTGGTATGTTAAATTGGTAAATAAGCTACGGGAAATGGGCTACACGGTCTCAGACGCGGACCCCGGCTTGTTTATCAAGTGTCAAGGCACTGACGTTGTTGAGTTGCTTATCCATGTTGACGATCTGTTGATTGGGAGTGACTCTAAGGATCTAATAGCCCAGTCAAAGAAAGAACTGGCGAAGGATTTCGATTTGCGTGATTTAGGCGCGGTTTGTTAAGATATAGGCGAGTGGAACTGTGTGGGTAAAGCCAACCTCAACCGTTACAGGTATCACAGAACAAGCTTTCAGTCAGAACATCATCTCCTTTATACCAAACATTCCATCTTATCTGTCGTACAGCCGTTAGTGTTCTGGCCGGAAGTCAACACTCCCCCTCGGACGGAACACTCGGGCGAATCCAACTCAACGAACACCCAGCCCTTCTCGAAACTGCACGAACTTCCCTTCCGGTAACGGCTTCGTGAGGATATCCGCTACCATGCTGGTAGTGGGACAGTACTCAAACTTCACCTGCCCCATAGATACCCTCTCACGCACAAAATGATGAATCACATCGATGTGCTTCGCACGTTCCGAAACAATCGGATTCTTTATCAAACTTAATGCTCCCTGGTTGTCACCCCAGATACGCATCACGTCGATCTCACACCCAAACTCGGGCAGAAGTTTCCTCAGCCAGAGCGCTTCGCGAGTAGCTAGGGACGCCGCCATATACTCGGCCTCCACAGTCGATGCTGCTACAGTCGGTTGCAACCGACTCTTCCAGCTGACGGCTCCACCGCCAAGGATAAAGGCATATCCAGTTGTCGAACGGCGGTTGTCTCGATCCACTGCCCAATCCGCATCGGCATAACCCTCAATTGCCTTGCTGTCCCTGGCAAAACATAAACCGAAACTCGCAGTCCCCTTCAGATATCTCAGGATATCCTTAGCAGCCTCCCAGTGAGCCTTCGCCGGCTCAGACATATACCGCGCTAACTTAAACACAGCATGCGCGATATCAGGACGCGTGCACACTGCCAGATACATCAAACCACCAATTAACTCTCGGTAGCGCGTTGCATCCAACAATACCTGATCGATATCACTAGTACGGCTCAAAACTAGACTTGGCGTCATAGGAACCGACTTAGGAACTGCATCCTCCATCCCGAACTTGGCCAACAATTCGGCCGTATACCGCTGCTGCGAGATTTTGACCTCGCCTAGCTCCTTGCTCCGACTGATCTCCATACCCAAAAAGAACGACACCTCCCCCAAATCACGGAGGTCAAACTCAGCCTTCAACTCTTGCTTTATACGGGCTATTTCCTCGCTTTTGTTGCTCGCGACTAGCAAGTCGTCTACGTGAGCGTATAGCCACACCACAAATGACTGCTCTTCCAGCGTAAAGAAGCTGGGATCCGCATCAGAAACCTTAAAACCAATGGCCTCGAGCGTTTCCCGCAACTTCTGGTGCCAAGCTCTGCCTGCCTGGCGTAAACCGTACAACGCTTTTCGCAACAGACACTTCATACCTGCGCCACCCGTTTCAAAACCAGGCGGTTGGTCACAATAAATCACCTCCTCCAGCGTCCCGTTGAGGAACGCAGTGCGCACGTCTAGGTGGTGTACCTCAAATCCTTCAGCCGCAGCCTTCGCCAGGAATGTACGCAACGTCACCTGATTGCTACCAGGCGCGAATACCTCATTGAAGTCAACACCTTCCTTCTGCTTATAGCCCTTTGCTACCAACCGGGCTTTGTATCGTTCCACTTGTCCGTCTAGACCCCGCTTCACGTCGTACACCCACTTCACCGGAATCGGTTTCACCCCAGGCGGCGGTACCTTCAGCTCCCACGTATCTAATGCGTGGATAGATCCGATTTCTTCGGCCATCGCCTCCTGCCATTTGTCCCGTTCCGGAGAGGCCATCGCTTCCTCGTAGGTGCTCGGGATTTTGACGTCCGATACGTTAACAGCAAGGTTGAGTCGCTGGGGCGGATGACGGTCACGTTGGGGGTAACGATGTTGTGTAGAGGCAGCTGCACCAGCCTTATCCTCCCCCTCAGCTGCCTTACCGACAGCTTTAGGTTTCCCCTTAGTGGTCCCGCTGGTAGTCTTAGGCTTCCCTTTGGCGGAATCGGCTGCACCAGCGGTAGCCGTGGGTTCCTCCTCAGGTGCCTCAGGTACTGCGCCAACTACCATAGGCTCCCCCTCATTCAACTCAGCTGAATCTCCAATCGCCGCGTTCCCTTGACTATCCTCTACGGCCTCACTCGGACTAAACTGCTCCCCCTGCCGGGGAGGGGCTGCAGTCTTGCAACTACTGCTAGCCACATCGTCCTCATCGTCACTATCGCTTCCGCTGCCGCTGCTTTCGCTATCATCCGCAGGCAGCGTGCGGGACGTTGGCGTTTCCTCAAAAAGCACGCTCCTGCTCACTACGATACGCTTAGACCCGTCTAATAAAATCCGGTATCCTTGCAGTTGCGTTCGTAGCC
>NW_003307595.1:682098-683093 GCF_000143455.1 Volvox carteri f. nagariensis
ATAGACGGAAAGGCATCTCACACACATCCATATGCACTCGCTGCAAAACACGGTTTGCTGCATTCCCAGACGGAGGAAAAGACGCGCGGGTATGCTTGGCCTTCACACACGGCTCACAGATACTCTTTTCCTTCACCTTCTCCCGGATTTCAGCCGCGCTCAGGCCCATACCAGTGACCATTTCATCAGACACGAGCTTCTCTAAATTACCGTACCCTAGGTGTCCGAACCTACGATGCCAAAGCTCCGCAGATTCAGACAAGACCGCCAGGGTTTGAACACACTCCCCCTGGCCCAAACGGGTCGCCTTTAGGTAATAATGGGTGCCCACCCGCACACACGGGATTTGCTCCCCGTACTCCCACTCCAGGCTTGCGTATTTCCTTATCCGCGGGCCTAGGCTGACAAGACGTTTCGGCCGCCTAATCACAGCAACCGGCCCACGAAAATCCACGTGGTAACCCTTCAGACCTAGTTCGCCTACCGAAATCAGCTTGTGACCTAATCCCGGCGCATGATACACATTCTTTAGGGTAATCTTAATCTTGCCATTGTCTCCCTCTGCTTCTAGCAGGACGGTACCCACTCCAACCGTCTTGCAAATCGCACCCGCCACACCTTCTAGGACTATGCCGTCCGTGAGCGGTACGTACTCGCTGAAGTCCGACCAGTCGTCCGTAACATGGACGGCCGCGGCCGAGTCCACTTTCCAAGCCAGCTTGGCGAGCGACTTCTCAGCTGTTGCCTGGATTTCCTTGGCTTCGGAGGTGGTGGAGGTGGTTAGGGCCATTACCAGCTGCTTGCTGCGTCGGTTGTTGCCCCTGTTGTTGCCTCTTGTGACGAGCGGGCACTGAGACTTGATATGCCCCAGGACACCACATTTATGGCACTTATGGGTTGCGTAGGGGTTGATGGAAACATCAGGCCCGCCAGAGCTGGTACTCGCCCCGACGTTGACATTTCCCTGGCCTTTACAGCTCCACTACGGTAGTCGC
>NW_003307595.1:683176-733375 GCF_000143455.1 Volvox carteri f. nagariensis
CTGCTGCATTTGGAATTTCTTATGCAAACCACCCAAGATAGCCAGGGCGAATTGGCAGTCGTCGGTCTTCGAGCCCACTGCAACCATTTGCTCGCGCAGATCCTCTGCTTCCTCGAAGTAATCAACAACGGACTGGCCTGTCCGTTGCTTCAGGTTGCTAAATTTCTGCTTTATGAACAAAATGTTCGCTCCGATCTCAGACACGCATTCGGCGCGGATCGCATCCCACGCTGCGGCAGAGTCGGCTGCTTGATCGATCAGCCTGTGAAAACGGGGCACCGTATATTTCACCAGCTGCGATTTTGCCTTCATGGACTTGTCGGCGACGGCGCTCGGCAGGTCTGCTGCCTCGTCCCACAAGTCCTTGCCGGCCAAACAGTACTTCATGGCCGTCCGCCAGCGAAAATAGTTGGCGTAGCTATCTAATCGCTCTACATCATTATCCTTCCCCATACTTGTCCTATCTCTAAGCCAGAGAGTTGCTAAGCCAGCAAGTTCGGACACAGTACTTAAGCAAAACGCTCGCTCGCTTGCCGCGGCGGCGCGGGGCTCATAACCTGTTAAGATATAGGCGAGTGGAACTGTGTGGGTAAAGCCAACCTCAACCGTTACAGGTATCACAGAACAAGCTTTCAGTCAGAACATCATCTCCTTTATACCAAACATTCCATCTTATCTGTCGTACAGCCGTTAGTGTTCTGGCCGGAAGTCAACACGGTTTCGTTCTTTTTGGGGATGGAGGTTATGCGTGATAAAACCGCCGGGACCCTTAAAATATCGCAAAAGAAGTATGCAGCGGAGTTGGTTGCAAGGTTTGATATGGCCGATGCTAAGTCCGCGGCTATTCCTATGCAGCCGTCATTAGTATTGCGGCGGGAGCCCGTTGATGAAGAACTGTTGCTGGACGCTAGCAAGTTTCGATCTTTGGTTGGTGGTTTAATGTACCTTGCAGTCTGTACAAGGCCTGATATCGCGCAGGTTGTCTATAAACTCGCACGTTTTATGTCGAAGCCTGCCGTTTCACATTGGGAGGCTGCCAAGTCCGTCTTGCGGTACGTTAAGAGCACATTAGCGTATGGTATTGTTTTTTGCGGTCCGCAGTCTTTGGTGGGGTATGCAGATTCTGACTGGGCCAGTGATCCAGATAGTCGGCGATCCACCACCGGCTATGTCTTTATTCTGAATGGGGGCGCCATAAGTTGGAAGAGCAGGCTACAACCTACTGTCGCTGCATCGTCGGTTGAAGCCGAGTACATGGCTGCTGCGTCAGCAACGCGGGAGGCAGTTTGGTTGCGTAAGTTGATGAGGGATTTGGGCTACGAGGTACGGGCCGTTGAGATCAAGGACGATAGTCAAGGTGCTATAGCCCTGATCCGCAACCCCATCACGTCAGAGCGGTCAAAGCACATAGACGTGATCCACCACTTTGTTCGAGAAAAGGAGAGTTCGGGTAGTGTATCGTTCCAGTATTGCCCTTCTCACGATATGGTTGCAGATGTGCTGACGAAGCCGTTGGCTTTGGTCAAGTTTTCGAAATTCCGAGAGTGCATGGGAGTTCGTTGAGTTTTCTTCTGGGGTGTGCCAGAGTTCTGTCCGCGGGGGAGTGTTGATATCTCGTCCAGAACTCCTGCATATCGTAGTTTGGCGGGATACCTGTACTGGTTCTGGAGCGGATTTCCGAGATACACTTTGTATTTATGGCAGGGTCTTGCCTTTTATCCTCGCTCTAATCCCAGACCTATGTAACGTATAACGAGGTGATCGCTCTGTATTCGCTGCTTAGTTTTCATCTCCGCACACTGCTGGTCTTGCCGGAATCATTTGACAGCATAGGGATCCACGCGAGAGCTTTATACGGCAGAGACGTAAAGGCCGTGCGTGATGATTCAGCTCACGTCACGCTTCAAATCGCGACCCGAGCAGCGCACCCTAGTAGTGCATCATTGCCTATAGCCCTAACAGTGCATCAGTTGATGGGGTGTTACACTGTGGGTAGCTCGCGCTGAGAAAGGACGAGCACAGGGGGCCCTGACCGGGCTGAAACACAGCGCCGCGGCGCAGCTTCGGGAACCGGAGGGTGCATCCGATTCATATGCATCTCTGGAAGCCACACGAAAGTGCACCAAGCGAGCTATTGCAGGGCAGGGGAATTGCTAGAAAGGAATTAGGAAAGTGTTTCATGTCGGACCATTTGCAACAACTACCGGTCCCAGAAAGTGCAAGGCGCGGAAGCTGGGTAAAACAATCTAGGTAAACCTTATTGTGACTTCTGCTTAACAGTGAAGCTTTTTGTGATGCAATTCGCAAAACCATTGATTTTAAATCAACCAGGCCGTACAGCAACTCAGTGCATATGACCACGCACGCTCTGGCGACCTTGAAGCCTCCAAAACAATTGAAGCGTGTTTTAGCAGCACACAGGGTCCGGGTCTGCCTAGGCATAGTGACCATTCGGCAAGCCCTGCTTTCTGTGGGGGCCGTGGACGCCATTTCGCCAATTGTTGCTGCTCTTTCGGAATCAGGCTATGACGTGGATGCCGAGGTCGGCGGCGCTTTCCGCCAGCTGGACGCGGAACAAGTAGCAGGCCTCACTGTTGATCAGCAGCTGGCGTTAAAGGCCGCGATCCGAGGTCCGTTGTATGCAATCGAGTACTTAAGCAGTGTTAGGCCCGTATCCTGTTCAGACCTTGTGAGCCACCACTGCAGGAGCGCACTTGTAGGATTTTTGCGCATGAGGCCGCTAGGAGCGTCATCCCAATTTGGGCGTTTGAGTGTCCCGTCATTGTGCTTCCATTGTGCTGCGGTGCTTAGGCATTGTGGTTGAGAGTAGACTGGACTCACGCCCTTTCTCGCTAGCACGCCGAGGCGCTGGTGGCGAGTTCTAAACTTAGGTTTTGCAGTTTGCCTTTGCAAACTTGCGCGAGAAGCTAGCTTGGGTGTTAAGAATGCTGCATGAAGATTGCCAGTACATGCAAGCCGCCCTGCCTCTACCTGCACCCGCCACATATCGGGATTCCAGGATGCATGTGCTCTTCCTGATATACCGACCAGCATTAGTTTTTGGCCGTTAATGTGTTCCAATGAGCAATGTTATGTTTGCAAAGAGTCTGGTGGCTTTAATAGTGCATACCCTGCCGACTTTGTGCATGCTAAACGGCCAAGTACTAGTCCACGGCTTCTTCCGCAGTGGTTCTGGACGAGAATGCCACGTGCTTCTTTGCTACGCTGCACTGCTTCTTTGCTACGTGCTTCTTTGCTACGCTGCACTACCTGCACTCAAGAAAGACTTGGAGCACCAATGTAGCTATCCTGCCTCTTGTTTGCGCATTTGGTTCCATGACATTTAAGGGGGGCTGATTCCTTTATAATAATAACCTAGGGAAAACCCTGGGAATTAGTTCCTACACATGCAGGTGCGGCCTCTCTCTGGGTGATGCTATATATCCGCGTAATGATAACTCAGGATCTGGGTGGTATAGGAGACGGCAGTAATGTGTTACCAGGGGGATAAAGCCAGGCAGCTGTACCTGCATGAGGCAGCTGGAATATATATTAAATATCGGATCTAAAACACAGGGGTAATTTGTGTAACAGCCATCTCTTACCTTAGCTGTTTTGTTAGCGGAAGAGGGGGATCTCGTCCACGATTGACGACCCAGCGTTAGGCGCGAAAAGAGACAAGGGAAGTCCGGATTCGAAGACATACGTTGATAACGGTGACAGCAAGGTCTTGAACCCTGAACACTAGTATAATGATACAGAAGTGTCTGGCCGAAGCACTTCACCTGGGTGGCTTAAATGCGGCCCACCTGCCACCATCTCCATTCCTGGAGTCTTGGTGTTGTACGTAGCTTGTGATAGCGTAACAGAAAGTGAGTTCGTACAGTTAACGAGTATGGTTCGTAACTACGGGACCGTACCGTTACTGTGATTAAGCTTTAATAGCTTAAAATTATTCTAAGGTAAATGTTGCTTGCTAGATGCCCTGTCAGACTAGAGCTCTGCAGATGATGTGCTGGGAGTGCCGCAACTTGCAGCAACACCATATCACGCCGCTGCATGAAAGCACTCCTCACAACCGACCTGATCCCACATTACACACATAGCATCGAGCGGGTGCAGCAGCGGCTTACAATTACTAACCCGCATGTGGCCCCCCGGCTGCTCCCACGTTTGTGTGTGCAGGCGCGGTGGCGGCAGCTGCACCAGCTGCGGCGGCGGCAAGCATGGCATCCGCTGGTGGGTTTCTGTTGGTAAACATGCCAGATTATGCCAGCCCACCCCATACACCTAGTATCAAGGATTTTTTAGATTGTGTGCACCTGCTAAGTTACCATGGTGCACATCCTTGCCATGGTGCACATTCATTCGAAAGTGTGGCCGTTATGCAGTTATGCCGCTAGGGTCATTCGGCCGCTCAATGAGCATGGATCTGCTTGCGGCTCAGTCAAGCATATGCAGCAATCACTGCTGTGCAGCTTATTGGACGGGTCATGGGGTTAAAGGTCAGCCGATGTCATAGCATTGCATGGAGACGAATACGGTCTATGCATTCACATACAGAGTGACCTGGACGGGCTATTGATGCATGCAGCAGTGTAAGGGTTGTGTACACAGGGGCCATGCACATAGCCATCCACTCTCTGTGCTGGTGTGAAGAAGCATATGTTTCCTCTGTATTCCGTGTTTGTGTGCATTTTGCTGAGCTAATTCCGATCTCAATACATGCAGGGGAGGACATGTCAGAGGCATATTGCGAACAGCTGCTACTACCAGTTTTGGACGTGGCCCCTCGCCTGGAAGCACTCTATGAATTTTTCTGCACACCGCCAGTGGCTAAAATCCCAGTGTTAGGTGAAGCGCTGTCCGTCCTGCGTGGCTCCAGCATTGCACAGCACTTCGTCTTGGCTAGGGGCAAGCTTGCGTTAGCAGTCAGTGATAGCATTTGCCACAACTTGGAATTCGGTGCATCTAAAGTGTGGACAGTGATTGCGGAGCAAATTGTGGTAGTCAGTTTACTCCAGATGCTTGATAAATGTATGCCTGTAATGGCGCGTCTTGGGCTCGTCGTACAGCGTGATGAAGGTGACCCCACATCCTTGATGACAGTCAAGTCGAAAGATGGGCGCACTTTGAGGCCGGATGGTGTTCTGCGGGACATAACTGGACGCGTGATGCTAGCAAAATGGGAGGACAATGCAGGACAGCTGCTGGTTGCCATCAACGACCTCCACATGAAGAATGCGGCGTGGACCCCCTTGTACTACGGTGATATCGCATACCTGCCCTGCTTCGCGGCTGCTGGGATGTACCTTCAATTTTTTGCCATTCCTCGTGGAGGCGTGCTGACACAACAACCACACGCCATTAGCCCTGTGCTGGACCTGTCTTGTGCTGAGGAACGTGCACATGCAGTAGTCATGACCATCAAGTTTTACCAGCTGCTGCAGGCGCAGCGTAAGCTGTACCCAGCATACGTTCTCCGGGCTGGTACAGATCTGATCGCGAGGCATCCCCGTGGATTATTCGAGCGAGCACTGTGAGTAGGGCTGGGAATAACACCGTAATCCCAAAAAATGGACCGTAATTGCTTACGGTGTAATGCGCAACGCCGTAAATACCGAAGTTTACGGTGGTTTCCGGGGCAAAGTGGACCGTAACGATTTACGGTCCTCGTTGTCGGAGCCAAATCCTTTCTTTCCTTTCACATAACGATATATAAGCTTACTTCATACCTTTTTACATAGTTTTATCAGGGTTACTTGCACCTAAGCTTGTATTTGGCCGCGAAATGCGGGCTCTGACACTGCCCCTGCTAAGCCGCTGACCATCAAGCAGCGTTTCTCAGCCCAAATGAAGGGCAGCACCTTGCTGGGAGCTGTGCCCAGGACTGCGGCCGGACTTCCCAGTCTCGCTCCGGCCGAAAGGATGGCAGGCAAGGCGGAGAAGAAGGCTTGGGTGAAGGCTCAGTTTGTAAAGGCGCAGCAGCAGAACGGCACTGAGGAGGACGCCAGCACCGATGATGACGAAACGCCCCTGGCGATCCTGTTGAAGTAGCGGCAATTCGCAGCCCAGGATGGTTCAAATGTTTTCGCCTCATTCAGAATTTTTTGGCTGTCTTTTGTGATAATTTAATTATAGGTTAATATCGTGAGCCTTTCAAGCTTTTTAAGACTATCCCGTAGCTCCGCCAAAGGATGAAATGGCATGTTTCGAGGTGTGGTCGTCGGGATAGGCTCACACGCTTACGGTCCGACCGTAATTTTGACCTTTTGGCAACCGTAATTACATTACACCGTAAGAACCGTAATTTTACGGTGTTTTTTGGGGGTCACCATAATTGCTTACGGTGTAATGCACAACACCGTAAATACCGTAACCGTAATTTCCAGCCCTAACTGTGAGCCAGGGTGTAATTGCCTACAACTTGGCCAGGACCCATAGGCTTGTATCCGTTCTTATAAAACTTCTGTGATATTGGGGCACTGTGCAGATGTATGGTTTAATGGTAAGCTGAACTGCCAAGGCGTGCCTCGGGCTTACAGCAAAGGTACATATATGTATGTATATATACTTATGTGTATATCACTGCCCATTCCATGTGTCATACCAAGTGTCTTGCTTCTGGCCATGCTGCTCAGTGACTTTGCAGCTGATTTAGCGCTGTAGATGTGTGGTGTAGTAGCGACACAATTCGCGGCATTTTCCCCTCGCAGGTACTTCCGGACAGACAAGTTGGCGGTCCGGAAATGTATCTCTCCGTGGGGTCGCTACACTAGCTGGTGCGGGGTTACAATAACTGGCTTGCAAAGGCTATACCACGCCACCCGGTCTTGTCCTGGTGTTGTCCACCCCCTGGACGACACCCTGACTCTAGAAGGCGACAAGTACATCGTGGACCTCATCCCGGTGGGCATGAATTACATGAAAGCACTGCCGAGCACGGAGGATGAGGCCCGGCACATGGTGCACGGCTTGCTGCATGGACTGAACGCCATTCACCAGGTGAGGAGGGGCTTCAGGACAGTGGGAAGAGGACAGGATAGCAAAGCCAATCAAGCTTTACCGGCTGCAGGTTGCTGCTGTTGGTGTTTCTTGGTGTGCCCCCTGTGTAATAATGTTCAAGTAGTGTGGCCACTGGCCACCTCTGTCTGCAGGCTGGCTTCGTACATCGGGATCTGCGCCTGGACAACACTGCATGCACCCTCAACGGTAGGCGCTGGTTTCTACTCGACCTGGAGACATGTGTTCCAACGGACAATGTGCCGCCTCCTGAGTTCTTCCCCGCGGGTTGGCAGGAGGAGTGTACACTGGTGGAGGGCCGCTACACGTTCGCATCAGATCTCTTTCAGCTCGGGGCCATCGTGCGTAGGGTGTGTAGACCCCTGGTGGTGTCTGTGGAGGGTAGGGCTTTCATTGAGACACTCACCACGCCCGCCAAAAGCCAGACAAGCAGCGCTAAGCTGTTGCTGGACCATGAATGGCTGCGCTGCGAGGGAGCAACCTGTAGGGTAGCGGGAGCTCAACCTGGCGAGCATTAGGAGAGGTGAAGCAGACGAGTTGTGTAGCTATTTGCAGGTTTTGGGTCTTATTGATATCCCCGCAGTAGTTGTCATGATGATGGTGGTGGCGCTGCATGGCAGCTACCGAAACACCTGGTGAGGAACAGGCGCCTGTGGCATCCTGTGGGCTGGCAGCCCGGCTAGCCAGGCAGCCCTCCATTTGTTGGCCCAGGTACTCAGCTCTGAACAGCTGCTGGGCCAAGAGTGATTGCAGTTCAGGGTGAGACTTGCAGAGCCGCGAACGTGCAGCCAGAAAAGCTTGTTGTGTTTACTGAAGTGGTGCGCAGGGGCAGCTGTGCAGCCGCTAGAAAGGTGGTCCTGTGCAGATCCCTGCAGGCAGCAACGGTGCAGAGGAGAGTCTGATAAGTGCTGGCATGGGTGTGAGCTATGCCGCTGTGGAGGCTTCCTGGGCTCTAGTAGCAGCTAGTGGTGTTTTTGGACGTGGGAAGAAGCATATGGTAGCAGTGCTGCTTTGTGGGGCTTTCTTCCTGCGGCAGTGTTAAGCAGCATGTCTGCAGCTGCAGACATGTCCGACCCATGTTGCTTAGGCAGGTCTGCAAGGGATCCTAGATGGGGCTGCTGGTGGCAGGTGACAGGCAGCAGTGCTGGAGGCCCCCCTCATATCCTTAATCCTGGTGACTCCGGTGGCGATAACAACCCCGTGGGTCAGCTTTAGGGTATTAGCACATGTCCACTCTTGTATCGCGTATCGAGCTGCTTAGAGAACTCTTTTAGACTATCATCAGTTAATCATATGAGATACTTTTCACCTAAGACACAACCCATTCCTGCAGATACCGGGAGCCTTATATCTAGTTCATTTCGGCGTCTTTGATCGAATTTGTGTTTTTGGGAAATTGAAAATACGGAAGCATGGTAGCGCCTTACTGTGGGGAAGCATGGTAGCGCCTTACTGTGGGGAAGCATGGTAGCGCCTTACTCTGGGGAACTAATACCTCCTGCTGCTTCTTGGGGTGCCCTTCAGGCTATTTGCCCTCTTTTGAGTGGTGGGCAGGCAAAGGACCCTGTACAGAGTCTCTCGAGCTTCGGGGTAAGCTGTATTGCTGTTCAAGGCCTAGGTGTGCGTTTCCATCTTAGATTTCCCAGTACTGCAGTTCACTATCCGTTGTGGCTCGCGATGGCCCTACCCTCTACCCGGGGTTGTTCCCTTGGGGTCTGGGGCTCGCTGTAATACCAACTCTTACAACTACTCACACTGGCCAGGAAGGCAAGGACCTTTCCTGACCCCAACAATCATTGATACCCTCAACCTCCAGCCCAATGAATTTACTCGGTAGCGCTTTGTCCCGGGGCGCATCACCATGCAGTCCCAAAACCTGATAACAAGGTCAGCCCAATGCAACTGCAGTTATAGCAGAGACAGCCCATGGTAGAGACAGGTCATGTTGGGATTTCGTGCACTTATGGATGCACGTTGTTTCTCCGACCATAGGGTTAGTCATAGCGCTTTCGAAGCTCACTTTGACACTCATGTGAACATGAGCTTGAAGTGAGATGAAGTCGGCAGCCCGCACCTGTACGATAAGACGGGTCGACAAGTGTGTTGTAGAGGTCCCATACAACAAGCTTTAAGCACAGTAACATTTTTATTGTCGGCACATTGTGGCAAGGCCAAATGCGGCTCGCTTCCCAGCTGCTAACAGTTGCTTCGCGTAGGCAGTGAAATGCTGCAGGTGCCCGTAATGCAGCCCGAGGTAGAGCGCGGTCTCACGCCCCCGTGCGTTGCCCTCGGGATGATGCGACCACCAAAGGAAATACCTCATGTAAGGGTACGGCATTTCAGTGACTATTGATGCATCGTTGTCGTTAACTTAATGCTTGTTGTGGTCAGCATATCTGTCGTACTGTGTCGTACCGTCGATGTGAATTGCATGTTTGGCATGACACGATTTTTAACACATGACATGCTGACTTAGGGTTTTGAATTGCATGGGGCCTCCTGTTTGCATCTCGTTATCTGTCCGCTTGAAACTGGGGCTGCAAGGCGGAGGGGCACACAGCGAGGCGGACACCGCCCTACCGGAGGGCAGACCGGGGTGAAGAGGTGGAAGGACATCATGCCATGCGAGGACCCCAGGGGGTTATGGGGGGAAAGGGTTGCCTCTGTAAGACTGAGTTAAGGCTGATGGCAGGACGACGTAGGCTCTTCGGGTGTTGTGCTACTTTTCGGCAACCTTCTACAGCTGCTCTGTGCAGCTACTGCTGCTGCTGCAGCTAGGACCCTTATCCTTGCGTCCCTCATCATCATCATCATCATCATCATCATCATCATCATCATCATCATCATCATCATCATCATCATCATCATCATCATCATCATCATCATCATCATCATCATCATCATCACCATCTTCTTCCTTCCCTGCCCCTGCCCTTCCCGCAGGTCCTCAAGCCCGGTGATGTGCTGCTTGTACTGGTATCTTGGTGCTACGTTGCGATGATCTTTGATGCAAGCACCAGAAGGTAAATGTCGGCCACCTGTTCGGGCTCAGGACAGAACAGCATCCCTTCTCGGTGTCTGTTAATTAACTGGGTCTTTCACAGCACTCGATTGCAATTCAAAAGTGTATCCAGAGTGTATTCAGAGTGAAGTTATTATCTCTGTTTGCAGGCAAGTTGTTTCCCACATCATGGTTCTGCACCCTACACAAGTGCTAGATGAGTGGCCGTCTTCGTGAGGACTTTGCACAGACAAGACGGTATCCGTGCACGAGTTGGTCACCCTGCCGAAGCAGGTTAATGCGTCCTTATTGTCTTGCTAGTGGCTAACTATTTGAGTCGGCTTTTGATGTCGTTGGTGTTATGTTGACGGGGTGTTGTTACGCTGTGGGCGACTTGCCCTGAGAAAAGACGAGCACCCCGAGGGCCCTGACCAGATTGGAGCACAGCACAGAAGTGGGTGCATGGCTGCATCAGTCTGTTCCTTCATGCACGCCAGCCGGGGCGCTCTCCCAGTCCCCCTGGCTAGGCGACCCAGCGGTGCAGAAAACGCTAAGACTGCAAATTAAGCGAGAGCCGCACGAGAGGCGCCACACACTTTAAAAGTCCCTAACCAAAATATCTCACTTCGCCTGGCCAGCCTCCTCGCACACTCTCATAGCTTGAGATCGCAAAAGAGAGAAAGAAAACACCGTCAGGGGTCCCTCCGGGGACCCTGCACGCAGGCGCCTAGTTCGGGTCTCAACCGCAGAAGGACGTGGTGCTTTCCAATCCAACCAACATCTCCTCGCGGTGCGCCAACCGCCAACTACATACACCACCCTCCAGATCTCCCCCACCTCACACACCAAAACGATCACAAGCGGATCTCGGTCATCGCCTTTGAGATCCTCCTCCTCTTGACACCCCCAATGCCCACCTTGTGCTCCCGCGGGCTTTCGTCCCTCCTTGGGAAAAGCGGCGGCACAGCGGCCTTAAATAAAACGTGACGCTCGCAAACCTCGCAAAGCACACAGACACACACACACATACACACACACATACACACACACATACACACACATACACACACACGAACACGGACACACACACACACACACAAACACGAGCACACACGAAACATGTCCGCCCATCCTCCGTCAGGTCTTAGAAAGACCCGCAACACTACTACTCTCTACCAATCCCGTACCACCACCACATTTCGTGTGTGTTACAGGGTGGAAGGCTTATAGGCCGATCTCGCACATTAATTGATCTAGAATTCTGAACACCACAGAGCACCATACACCATTATCACACTGTACTACACCATACTAACTGAAAGTCCAAGGCGGTTTCCTTCCTGCCATTTAGAATCTTTCCTCATCCAGTCACCCGAACATCCGAAGAGAGAGAAAGAGAGAGAGAGAGAGAGAGAGAGAGGGTTCAGCAATCGCCACCAATCTAGCGTGCGAATCTTGGTCCATCAACTGTCACCACAACTCCATATCTCAGCAGCTAGCCATAGTATCACGATCTCGACAATGTCAGGGGTCTACCGCTACCACATAAATCCAGGCTACCGCTTCCATCACATGCAGTACAGAGCAGTTTGTACGAACACGCACGTGGGCATCAGGTGCATCTGGCGACCCGTGGGTCATTAGAGCCACACCTAGCTGCCGCTGGACTTGGGATGCGGCGCCTGTTGACGATGGCATTGGCGTGGTTGGGAAGGGTGGTGCAGCATGCTTTGGTGAACTCCTTGGCTGTTCAGTAGGCATGGCAGGCCTTTTCTGATAATGCCGCCAGTTGCCTTCTGCTTCTGCTTTGCTGGATGTAACCGTTGGCCACAGTTGTCATTTTTTTCGATGTCATGCCGAACATTTTTCGCTGTTATCCCAGCAGTCGTACTGCTACGTGCAAACATCCCCATCGCTTTCTCAATTTCGTGTTTGTTGCGCAGTTTTGTCACATTGTACCGCCTTGCAGTCGCGCCTCGTCGTGCACAGCCACCACACCGACGGTGCATGTGCAGGATTGGTTGTTTGCTACAAAAGCGAAGGTTGTGTGGGGCTGCTACTGCTGTGGGGGCTCTTCACGCTGCTACAGCGCAGCGGCATCCATTTATATGCACGTACCGTCACTCATTAGCCCCGGAAAGGGGCATATCACCACGGCACGGCAAAATCCAATAAGACTGCTATAGCTAATGCAGAACGACAGGTAGATTAGGTTTCGGCGTATAGCACCATTGCATGTAAATGAGGAAGGGGGAAGTTTGAAACGGCAAATACTGGATCTCGGATGGTATCATTGTCCATAGGAAGCAATTTGGAGCAGCGCAGCGATGTTGACCGGAGGCGAATGTTTCTTTCCCCTCCGGAAAAGCGTGGTTACAAAGTAACCCTCACATACACAACCCGAAGAGGGGAGCCACCAAGGACAATATGACTGCCACCCTTTTGCCCGCAACAACTTTTACTACAGCAGCAGCAGCAGCAGCAGCAGCAGCTGGCGACTGGATGGGATATGTGCTGCCATGTGTTTGCAAGTGGCTGGCGGCGCGGCGGCCGCCCGGCCAGTGGTGCTACTCGCCAAGGGATAGTGTACTTATATACGTTGTGTGGGGGCAACCTCTGCCCAGAGGTCATGCAAAGTCAAGGCCATGGGGCCTGCGCCTATAGTGCGGCCGCAGCAGTGAACTAGTAGTTAATTCAAAGCCAGTCGCTTACTTCACCACTACAGTGCCAGTTTGGCTGGCTGGTTGTTATGCGGGGCTGTGCTGTCGGTCCACTTAAGGGGTCTAAGTACCATCACCGCCATCCGCCAGTTGAAGTACATCTTCATCCGGCTGCCAGGAGCGTGTTCCTGAAACCCCGCCCACGAAATCCCACATCCCTTCGTCTCCCCGAAGGGGAACACACACGAAACCCCACACACCTCCCCACACACCTGATTGATTTCGTCTCAAGGGGGTAACTCTTGGGATGCGCTGTAACATCACTTAAGGACATACTGGGGCCTGATGTCGTCACCAACCTGAACCTCGAGAAGAGCGGTTTTTTTTTTCAGTTGGCTGCTAGGAAAGCAGCTACCGGGATTTAGGTCCCCCAACTCGGAGTTACTTACAGAAATACACTGCAGCGAAACACAAAACTCAATATGGTCGCTGTATGATGAATGTTGTCAGACCACAAAGTAGAGATCCAGCTTGGATCGGGATCCAGAAAAAGATTCCGAAAAGGTTTTAAAACACGCGCAACCTGATAACATCGGATGGATGCATTGGATATTTTATTTTATATGCAGACGTTTCAGGTTTCGCAACAGGACGGAGGGCTCTTGGAGCTCGGGATAAGGGACGAGCAAAGGGAAGCTATTATATTCGGTAGGCACATCAACATGGGCCCTCCATAACACACACAAACACACACACACACACACACACACACACACACACACACACACACACAAAGTTGGCCAACGCGAGCCAAAGCGACGCCCGGCCAAATAAGCATTTCCACCACGCAACGGGAAAGGAAGCTGCGACGGAACACGGATAACGAAACGGCAACCTCATCATCATCCTTGACCACTCGTCCGCTAAAAGCCATGGACACTGAGGCCGGGGGATGACACGGTGCGGCATTGCGGCTCGTTGGGGTCCCGTAACCCCGACGGCCCCGTTAATGCACACAGGTACACAGGCAGAGAGTCACACATGTCAAAACACATACATACATACATGCATGCATGCATACATATACGGAAGCCACACGCACCGAAACGACCAGAGGCATGACAAATGGTGCATTTCGCAGCCCATACGCGCCGCCTCTGGAGAATGCCCCCATTAAAAATCAGGCCCACTACTAAATCTCCTGTTACGATACACTACGAGTTGCCGATTCTGCTACAGTGCGCGACGAGAAGACGGGCCGAGAGATGGCTCTCCCCGTACAGCCAACACGTACAAGGGGCCCCCCGTACAGGCAACCCGGTCAAACACATACATGCACGTTCCATTTTACGATTATGGTTCATTTCGGACTCCGTCGTACAAATAACGAGTACGTGACAGCTTTTTCCGCCAAGCGGCAATCATAGCTCAGACACAGACAAGCTCAGGCATTTTTTAAACCATCCGGGAAATCCGTACATCGCCCCTTTCCTACGGCTCAAGCACACATCACAGGAGAGGGGCGATGTCCCGATCAGCATGCCTCGCTATCCCATACCTGCCCCCACACACACACCATCTAAAAAGAGCAAAGAGCGAAACCTTCTTCCAAAGCCCAACAACGGCCGAGGTGGCGGGCCAGGCCCGGACTTCACCGCAGGTGCTGCTGTGGCAGCTGTTTTTTGCTGCAAGCATGTGTTCTGGATGCTGGCGGAAAATTTAAAATGGATGATTTACTGAATACACACAAACCAGGATGATGAACATGGAAAAAAGCTTTTTGGCCTTTTTGAACACCACCCGGTAAACAGTACAGCAAAACATGTGACCGACCAACCGGCCGACCGCAATAAAGCACAACGATGCACGCACGATGCACGCCATGTTGCCGTGTGCTATGCAACACCAAAGCAACAAGAAACGGGAGTAACTAACTAACGGGGTAATACGTGCTACGTGCTTTCCTCTTCGAACTTCCAACACGAGCACCACCACCAGCACCAGGAAGCGACCGAGAGTTCAATTCTAAGCAACACCGGACACCCCCGCGAGGTGCCCGCTAGTACCGCTAGTGCTGCTGCTACCGGCACTGCTGCTGCTGCTGCTGCTAATGCTGCTAATGCTAGTGATGTGACGCTCATCCCCTAAAAGGGAACCGAAGCCGCGACAAGAAAGGTGAAGAAAGCGGAACACACGCCAAGCATACGGCAATACGGCAAAATATGCAATGCAGGATGCAAAGCGATCTGCAGTTTGTGGTGCGAATGGGGATGACCCGTGAAACAGCACCTCTCCACATCCTGCCTGCAACCAACAAACTAACAAACCAACTAACAACTACTTTCAGGTCCTGGCCGCACGTCGGCTGCTTGCACGCGGGCACCTACCAGCATAGGCCCCCGCCTCTATCCCCCTTCCCCCATCATCCCGCCTCATCCGTCAACTCTTCCAACAACAGACAGACGAACTCCTTGCCAAACACCAGGTATGCAGTACATGGACCCCCGCCCGTACAAACCGCCGTATACAGTCCGTACATACCGTTTGTCTCCCCATCTCCACACCAGGTGCCGTACTGCTCCTCCTCCGAACAATTTTTTCGGACCTCCTGCTGCCCTAAGCCCTTCTTTCAAACTTCTTTTACACGTACACATGCGCACTGCTTGTCAACCACTGCTCACATGCGAAAGCAGCCCCCTGTCCCTCCGTACGTACATCCGCCTTTCCGTACCGTATACACCTATCTGTCCGTTTTGGCTTCGGGCTCGACTCTCCTAAGTCGCGATCCTAACATGCCCCTTCCAGGCGCTTCCCTTCAGGACAGAGAACCGACAAAACAGAATGCAACGTCCAGAATACCATTTGGTGCCAAGTCAACCAACAAACTAACCAACTAACCCGACAAAACCCAATACACATCCACCCACCGTACCACAATCCCCGTATTCATCATTCAAGAGCCATGTTCACCACGCCCCCACCCGAGCCCTCCCCCTGTTTCCCTGTTGCATATAATCCCCCCCTGGACTCGCACTTCCCACAGAAGACGGATCCCGCAAAATAGCTCGCCGCCGCCTCAGAAAACATTCTTTCGACAAGAACGAAAAAAACGAAACGTGCCGTACATGGACCCGTACGTGCCGCACGACAAGGGTCACAATCTTTGCGAAACCAAAACACGAGAACCAACCGCCCACGGAATTTGCACATGCACATGCAGTACGACGACACACAAGCAAGGTTGGTTGGCTCTCTCGCCACGTCGGAATTCCGAACGTCGGAACTCTTCCCACCTGCCTCTCCCCCGTTTACTAACCAAGACGCCGAAGATGATTCTCTAACCTCACCAAGCTATGATCAGAGGTTCTCTAACCTCACCTCACCTCACCAAGCTGAGATCAGAGGTTCGCTAACCTCACCTCGCCTCGCCTCACCAAGCTAAGATCAGCAGGCACAGCCCACTGCGGCTGCCCCCCAGATCCCGGCCATGGACCTCATCTGAGTGCATGCCCTCATAAGGGACGGACCGCAAGGATAGTACGGGTACGACTGTACGGAGCACTTGGCAAACCTGCGGGGCAGTCGACGCGTCGAGGTTTGGGGTCCGCCGGGGGAGAGGGGTTGAGCGGCTGTAGCGGGTTGTAGCCATTGAAAAAGCGGCAGCAGCGGATGCTGATGCTGATGATGATAAATGTTTTGTTGTTTATTTGTTTATTTGTTTATGATGATGATGATGATGATGATGATGATGTTGTTGATGATGCTTCCAGCCTGTATCAATCATGTTGCAGTGCACATGCGGTTTGTGCGCCCCCTTCTTTTTACACCTTAAAACCCTCTTACCTTCCCCCCATCTTCTCCCATCCTTTCCGTGTGCTGTATGTATGTATGTATGTGTCCGTACATACCTGTCTGAATTCCTGTGTGCTTTCCCAACCCGCGCGGCCCCCCTCCCTGGACTCACTCCTTGGGTTTGAGAATCCTCATGGCCGCCACCCCGATGGTGGAGCTGTACAGCAGGTGGGTCTTCTGGAGGATGTTGCGAACGCGTTTCAGCAGCGCCGTCTGCGCGGGGGGAGGAGGGGGGGAGGAGGGGGGGAGAGTGTGGGGGGAAGAGGAAGGGAGGGAGGGGAATATGAGGAGGGATAACGGACACATGCACACATACATACATACATACATACATACATACATACATACATACATACATACATACATACATACATACATACATACATACATACATACGCATACACACCCGGTTTCAGCACTACCATCACCATCACCACCACCACCAACAACAACAGCAGCGACAGGACCAGCATAGAGGTTGGCTCAGGAAGTGGGTGGGCACATACATACATACATACATACATACATACATACATACACAGCCAAGCTGGGCAACGCCACCAGGCCCAGGAAAGGAACCAACACAACTCAACACAACACCGCCTCCTCACGCCAAAATAAGACCCAAACGCTGACACATAACTTTAATAAATAGTTTGCATTATGCATTTTCAAAAAATAAACTACATTCCGGCTGCGCATGAATGAAGCGAGGGATGCGCGCAAAACAAATATACATACATACATATAAAAGAAAGAAAGATAGGAATAAGAAGGAAGCCAGAACGTCTTGGGTACCCACCTGCTGCAGTACGAGCGTCAGGCCCTCCCCGGAGCACATCTTCCGACTGGCATCCGCCTGCTGGTCCTGCGCCCCCACCAGCGCCCCCAGCTCTCGCTGCGTGTCTTGAAGCTCGGCACGGAAGGAGCCGTGCAGCAGGTTGTACGAATGGAAGAGGTTGTCCATCTCGGCGATCTGCTGGGGGCTCACAGTCATAAACCTGCGCGTGCGTGTGTGTTTCGTGCATGTTGTACCCATGTACGCGTATGTATGTGTGTTGCGGGGCGGCGGGAGCGAGAGGCGGGGCGACGGGGGGAAGGAAGGGGGGGAAGGGGGGTTGTTGAGGGGGTCTTAAATCAAGCGGAGGGGAACGGGACTAACGGTCATAAACCTGTGTGTTTTGTGTAAGAGAGCGTGTGTGTTGTGTGTACGTGTGTGTGTATGTATGCACGCGTTAAGAGGGGAAATGGGTTCGACAAGTGGGTGGGGGTAAACGACGGGCAAATGGGCCAGGTAGGGGGATTCTAGCTAGCTAGTGGTGTGTGTCCTCATTAGGCAAGCGTGTGAGAAGAAGAGGAAAAAGAAGACCCACAGCAGCAACAGCACCTGTACGGCCATTTATGGTTTATTTTGTGGTTTCATAACCCTAATATGTCTGTATATCATTATGTCCGCAACCGGGGGCTATGTGGGCCCTATGTGTCACGGCGGTAAAACACACTACCACTGACAACTGAAATGCGTCCGGATATCCCCTATCCCGCTCCACACACACTCATATACATACATACACACACATACATACACACATACATACGTACACACATACATACGTCCGTAAGCCTAAAGTCTCCGTTCATTTCTGAACTACAGCCTCAGTCGGCTGATGACCGACTAGGGTTTCATTAGCTTCCTATTAACAAGGTCTAACCCACTTGATGACCTCCATCCAGTGCTGCTCCGAAGGCTCCGAGTACGTGTTGGTTTCCAAATTGAGACCCTTCAGTCTTAGCTGTGTGAGGGGCTGGAAGATGCAAACCAGGGACGAGCGGAGCCAGGCCGACGCCACCAGCTGAGAGAGGGAGTGTGTGTGTGTGTATTTGTTGGGGGGAGAGGGGGCGGGTGAGGAGGGGGAGGGGGGTTGGAGGGTACAGGGCGGGGGCGAAAGCGGGAGGAGCTGGGCAGGGAGGTGGTTTTCCCCTTGGCCTTCGGTGAGGTGTGTATGTGTGTATGTGTGTGTGCCTGTTGCATATCGATCCGGCATGACGCTGACCAGGGCGCTGGCCGCGCAACCTTAACCCAACGGGAACGACCGTCGAAGCGTGTGTGTGTGTGTGTGTGTGTGTGTGTGTGTGTGTGTGTGTAATGGGAAGAGAGAGGTGAGAGGCAGGGGGCGGAAAGGGGCGGGGAGGAGGGAGCGGGGAGGAAGGGAGCGGGGAGACGGGTACAAGAGCTCCCTAAGGGGGAGGAGCGGGAGGAAGGGGGGAGGGGGGGGGAAATGTGGGTCCAAAGCTCCGTTCCCTTGGCTGTGGATTCGCTGGATTCGCTAGATAGTAGATAGGGACATTGGGAATCTCGATATTAAACGACTTCTTTACCCCTTTCCTCCTCCCCCTCCCCCCTCCCCCCTTCCCCCCTCCCCTTCCCCCCTCCCCTTCCCCCCTCCCCTTCCCCCCTCCCCTTCCCCCCTCCCCTTCCCCCCTCCTCTTCTCCCCTCCTCTTCCCTCTCATCCTCCCCCCTTCCTCCTCCACTCGTACCTGCACCAGCCGCATTTCCGCTTCGGGGTTGGTTGCCGAATTCTCCGTAGCTAAGAGTGCTAGGGACACCTCCTGCAGTACAGCACAGTACGGCATAATTCGGTGCCGAGTATTGCCGTACACTCAAAGAGGACTCAGGAAATAGGTAGCAGCAGATAGCAGGTAGGTAGGGAGCGGGTACGGAAGTGCCTGTCGTCGTCCCCATGAACAGGTTAGGGAACATACGAATTGTGGCGACAGACAAGCATACACTAACACAAACACACACGGTGCGGCCAAGTGGGATCGAAGCGAGCACCCCCCCTTCCTTTTCCAGGTGTAGACGACGTAATTTCGCTATATTTTGTAGCACTCACACACACACACACACACTCACACACACACTCACACACACGGACACGCGCACACACGGACACGCGCACACACGGACACGCGCACCTGTAGATGTTCCTTGTACCAGGACACATACATCTCCAAAGTGCAAGTGCGAGACCAATCCAGCAGCTCCGGGCTGGTGATCGCCAACACCCCGCCGCCCGCCGGCCCACCATTCTGTGCTCCACCATTCGGCGGCGGCGCTGCCGCCGCCGCCGCCGCCGCCGCCGTGACGCTACCAACGGCAGCCACTCTGCCCATCGTCGCCGCAGCGGAGGACATTATGCTGAGTACGGCACTCTGACGCTCCACGGCCACCTCCAAGATTTCAACACGCTGCGTCAGCGTCGCGTTCTCGTGTTGGAGCGCCTCCAGTTCGCTTAGCTTGCCCGCCACCTCGGCCTCCAGCGCCGCGAAGACGGCCTTAGCTCGGGCGCTTCGTGTGGGTTTGCCGCTGGCGCTCAAGCCGCCGACGGCGCCGCGCGCCCCGCAGCCGGCGGCGCCGCCGCCTGACGTCGCCGCCACGGCTTTCCCTACATGCGTGTGGCCGGCATGGTTGTGTGCTACTGGAATGCCGTGATGATGGTGATGGTGCGAAGATGAGGCGCGGCCGTGCGAGAATACGTGAGCTGGGCCGGAGGATGCGGAGGCGATGCTGGTCTTGTGACGCGACCCGTGGTGCCGTACGCCGGCGGTGCCGCCAGCGCCGTCGCAAGTGTTTGGAAGCTGGTACGACTGCGGCGTGTGTTGGTGCTGTTGGTGCGAGTTGAGGTAGGCCTGGTACATCTCCAGGTCCTTGTCTAACGTGCTGGGCCTGCCCGAGCCAGAAGGAGAGTCCCTGTTCATGCTACAATCCGCCGATCCGCCGCCGCCCCCGAAGCTGCCGCTGCTGTTCCGTACAAAAATTGACGCGCCGCTGCCACTGCCTCGTCCGGTGCCACCGCCGCCACCGCCGCCGCTGGCCGACGGAAACCTTGGCTCATCACCGCCGCCGCCGCTGTCGTTAAAGCCTCCAAGGACTGCCAGGCTCAGGCTGCCGCCGCCACCGCCGCTGCCGGCGTTGCGCCCTGGCTTGGCGGCGCCGCCGATGCCATTACCGCAGATGGCCCGAGCGATCAACTGGCCTAGAGACGGGATGCTGAGGACATGCACTCCGCGGCCGCCGCCACTGAAGCCGCCTCCTGCACCCTCGGCGCCAGCCAGGTTGCCTGCAACAACGCCCGCCGACGCAGCCGACGGCGGGGTGCCAATGTACGACGTGACGGTGCCGTGGCTGGGGATGTCGGAGATGCTTCCCGCAGGGTGGCCGGAGGTAGGGAGCGGCCGGCCCAGCAGGGCGCCGAACTCCAGGGGGGGCCCCAGGGCGTCTAGGCCGCGGGTGAGCGGCAAGGAAAAGGAAGACAAGTCAAAGGGGCCAGCGGCGCCGCCGCCGACGGCGGTGGTGGCGGCCGCTGCGGCCGTGAAATCAGTTGGGCCAGGGGTGAGGAAAGGGGATGGTGAGCCGGCGGCGAAGGAGGCGAGGAACTGCTGCCCGTAGCTCTGCGTGGCCAAGGAGGAGGGGGAGGGGGAGGCGAAGCCTACGCGGCTGGAGGAGTCGCTGGGTTGACTGGAGGGATGCGAGGCCAAAGATGCGCATGAGGAGGCGACCCCACTGGCGACTTCAAAGTGTGCTTGTTGTTGCTGCGGCTGCGGCTGGGTTGAAATTATAGCGTCTCGACCGGAAGGGATAGCGCCAGTATCCTCAGTGAGCCGAGCGTCAGAAGAAAGCTCCGATACCTCTTGCTGCTGCTGTTGTTGCTGTTGCTGCTGGTGATTGCGGAGGTCAAGTGCGCGAGGATGACGGACCCGGAAAGCAGTTAGCAGCGTGAGGGACGAAACTCAACGAGCTGAATGGGATCCGAAGCTTTAGCTTGGAAACATTTTGCGTCGCATGCAAGGGTCCAAGCTGCTTGAGCCTTACCTGGAACTCGAACTGCATGCCATAGTCTGTGAGGGTGTTGAAGGCATCCATCATATTACTTTCTTCATCCCCCTTTCCTGCATACCATACAATCCAACAGCGATGTCAAAGTTGCAATATCGTTGTTGAATGGAATACGTCGTTGCTTAATGGAACACTAGTCAACCGCCGGACTAGCACGTCGACATTTATTGCTTACCAATCCAGTCCTCGAGCCATGTGTAGAAATTGGGGTCGTCTTGGAACATGTCCGCTTGTGCAGCATATTTCAGCGCCTCAAGGCCACCTGTTGGTAGCCCTCCAACCGCAGTCCCAACCAAAGGCATTGAAGCCATGGCTGCGTCGGCCATAGCCTCTATACAATCCACAACGTGCAAGAACAAGCCGGAACGAAGAGGGTTATTTAATGTAACTTTTAAAGTTTCAGCTGCTCCTCGCGTGTAAGTGCTTGGCGCATTGATCGCAAATCGGACAATTCAAGCAAGGCCAACCGTCAAGCACTGCCAAAATGTAATTTTGTACGATGGATTATGCATCAAAAAATACGGCAGTACGAAGAACAGGAGCAAAGCTTCTAAAACAGCAAGCCTATGATAAGCAGTTCGTTACAATTCAGAAGCTTTAAGTCGGGGGATGGCTTCATTGCGTCTAATAATTAGACTCTAGTTATAATGCTTGCGACCCGACGATGGAATGTTTACATTTCGCGTTTTGTCAAATTCACCCTAGTCTCAAAGGGGCTGCCATCGAGCCTGTTTGGAGAGGTTCCGAAAATGCGGAGTGTCGCGAGTCTGTGTGTCGTGAGTGTCAGGGAGGAGCCAGCGGCATACAAATGCAAATACATATGGCGTTCTTATCTCATTATTTGAAGAGTGCCTGACTGCACGCAAGGACAGGATTACGTAATCTGAGAAGCTGTGAAAACAGTTGGACAACAACGACCGGAGCCATCACCGACGAATAAAGGGCATAGCCGATTAACAATTATTTACATTAGCGGCATTTCAATAATAGCCTACCTTGTGAAACCACATGTAAGCAATCCTAATCCAACAACTTCGCCGAGAAGATGGGCTGTTCCGGGATGACCCACAACCCGACTTGCGCGTCTCTTCCCTTGATCCATCTGCTGATTTCGCACCCAACTTTCCCTTTACTGTAGGCAGAGGGCATTGCACGTCCAGCGGTTCAACAAACCCACTGCACGCACCCCACGAAACGCACGTGCTCCTTCACACGAAATAAAAGGCTTCCTTCAAAGGGGCACACTTTCATGCACATACGCGCAAACACACACGAGTGCACAGCTAGCGCCACGGCAGATGGATGTATGAAACAGTTGATCGGGTTCCCGCTCCCAAGCACCCTTGATTTGGACACCGGCTGATACGAAACGAGGCCCAAGAGTTATCCCAATAGCTGCCCCTAAAAGAATCCATTCTTTTCAGATGAGAAAACTCGCCTTTCCCTTCCCCACTGTTCTCAACTAATGCGCAGTGTATGCCATTACCGTACATAAACAAGGAAAGAGAAATGAGTCTCGTTACAGTGGGCTCTCAACAGAGGGTTCCCACAGTGAAAATCCTAAGCGTACGATCTGATGTTCCTAAAATCCCCTAGGACACCGACCGTAGGGCAAAAAAACAAGTCGCATAAAAGGGGGGCCCCTCCGTAAATCCTAGGTACCTGAGACCCTAAGTACTTCCTTCCTACGCGCCGTTGCGAACGTCTGTCCCGCACAGCTATCTTCTTGGGTCCTGCCGCAGCTACCCAACGCAACCAAACGTCACCACATCACCACCCCCACCACCACTATTAGCACCCCCGTAACTTCACCCTTGAAGCAAACGCACATATGGCTTATCTGTCTATTACATATTGGCGATGGATGATATATTAAAGGACAAAGCCAAACGGAACCTTAATTGGGGGTTGGTGGAATGTATCATGCAAGGTGGATGGATGAAGACCCAAAGCCCTGCCACACCTGCCCCCACGCGACCACCAGGCCGTCGTAACCGCTTTGGCCCCGCAGTCCTACCGCTCTGCAAGTCCGAGATGCCGCACGCCAGCTGCAAGCAAAGGGCCCGGTACCTCCCCATCCCTCAGCCCCCCATACACACACACACACACATACACACACGCACGTGAGCACATACGGGCCCCCCGCCACATAACCGACCTCTCCCGCCAGCGCATCTCCGCACGTGCCGTTATCACATTGCCGTACTTACCCCTGGCTGCGTTTGCGTCGATATGATGGACCAAGGCCCCAGCCCCCATACTGCTACAGGCTATTGTACCATGCAATGCCAGGTCACCCCGTGTCTGAGGGAACCCCCGCATTTCGGGCCACAACGCGACGGAATCCTACAGCAAAAGGACGACAACAACACAAACCAAAAGCAAGGCGCCGCGCCTCAGCGTCCATCTCTTTTCGTGCAGCGATGCCCGCATCCCCCTGCTGGTGGCCCTGACATGGACGAGTTGGCGGTGTTGCTAACACCGGCCCGCGGTGTTGCTAAGCACAGCGCCCACGATCCCCTCAGGCTACCGGAGCTTGTATGTCATCGCTTTCTTCCCTTTCTGGCCCCCCCATGCGCCGTGTTCACCATCATCGCAACCATCATCAGCTGTCTAAAGCGCTTGGGCCGCGGGTTTTCAACCCATCCAATCCCACCCTACCTGAGCCCATCACCCTACCCAAGAAAGCCCGTTCCGTTTAGCCACACAAACTGGACATACCCCACCTCCCAGCCTACACCCCATCCCCCTCTCCCCCGCACAAACCCCCCGGAAATCCCATAACTGGTTCCGTCGGTCCGCCCCTGTCCGGTGCTCTTGCCTGGATATCTCATGACTCCCATGTACGGCCTGACACAACATCCAAGTTTGGAGAGGGTAACAACGCAACGCCACGCACATATATGTCGTTCCGCTATTGCCACAAGTCCTCTCCGGAATCGTTCGCGACGAAGGAATCCTTTTATAAGATTCACAGACACAACATGGCACAGTGCTGAGTAAGAGTTGTTCCGATATATGCCCTCTTGACGCCCATATGCAGGTAATCCCGGTGTCCCGGTATATAATACCGTTATGCATCCCTACATAAGCGATATACTATACAAGGCTCCTATGCCTGCGGTTTGGATGCAGCAGCCGCAGCTACTGCACCAGCTAATGCTGCAACAGTTGCATACGGCTTGTCCTTGGCTCTTGCTTTGCTGCCATATGACATTCATCCCCACTTTGCCCGTGCATGAAAGCTCAACCCGGTTAGCATGCGAGTGCACGTGCGTGTGTGTTTTGACATGGAGTAGCGCACCCCAAAGCCCCTTCTTCATTTCCACCCCGGCCTCCTCCCCCCCACCACCACACACACGTTCCCGCCTCCCACGAAACCCCTGTCCAGCCCTGCACCTCGCCGGCCGCAGCTGTATCCTCCAACCGCCCTTCGATTGACCCCACCCTGGTGTTAATGATGCCGGGCTGCCTCTCCCACGGTTGCTGCGAAAACGATCCACGAAAACCCCTTGGCATAAGGCCCAGTTAGCCAGCCAGCGCCTTAGCCAACAGCCCTGGATCCGCTGTGCGTCGCCCTCGGACTCGCCTCAGCAACAGCAATGCGCGCCCTAGAAACGCTCCTTCTCCGTACATGTCTGCCCCCTACATTACATCCTACGGCAAAGGAGCAGCTCTACTAAACGGGGGAAGAGTACTGCCAGCAAGAGAGCCGCTGCCCCACTGAATCTGAGCCCCGAGTGCACCCCGACGGCGGTCAGGGGCCCGTCGGAGAGAGCCGTCGGAGAGGTGGTGCTCTCTAATGTGGCCGGTCCCGCAAGCCTCTTCCCTCTCTCCCTCACACGCGCCCTCTCGCCCTCCTAGGGCACCGGGGACCTCTCCTTGCGTGGCCAACCGACATCCTAAGCCCAGGTCTGAACTTGAGATATAACCCACTTGAGGTACGACGCGCCGCAAGCCCAATCCTGAGACCATAAGGTCTTCAGCTCTGATCCTGAGGATAGCGCTGCAGCCACCCCAGCCCCCCCCCCCAGCCTAGCCCCCTGGCACACAGGCAGATACAGCAGCTGCGATTTTAAGCGACAGTTGCCCAGGGGGCCATCATACAGCTTCGCCATCAGGCACCGTGACGGACCGCTGCCGATAACACAACCCCGGCCAGGCCAGGCGACCGCGGTGCGTGGTCCCCGAATGGCAGCGCCGCTATCGGCAACAGGATTTCCCCTGCGCGGGGCTGGGGCTGCCCGACGTAAGCCGCACCGGCTGTGCCGCGGAGAGTTGCTGTTGCTGCAGGAGTTGCTGATTGGCGTGCTCGCCCTCCATACGGGCCAGAACGTCCTTGGCCACCGCGATGAAGGCCTGCAGGTCCCGCCCAGTCCGGGCAGTCAGGTCAAGTATCAGGTGTCAGGTCACGGAAACTTATATTCTTTCATACAAACAACAAAGTTACGGCCCTCACGACACTCAACTTTTACTTTACATCACAGCAACCATCAGCCCTGCCAACACGTCCCCCACACAATGCACGACAGGAACACCATCCGTGTCCAAGCCGTTATCTTAAGAGCCACGACATCCAAGAAAGATAAAGCTCTTGACGTTCCTGGGTCCTACCCACCCTCGGCTGCCTTTCGGTCAGTTCTACGTTTGGTACACTCTTGCCCTGGCAGCAGCTTCACTCGTTCACGTGGTTCGTCTTTCCCCCCCTCGGCTGCCCAGTCGGGCCCTCTCCAGCACCGCCAGCCATACGCACCTCCTCCACGTGCACGTTGTCTTTTGCGGATGTCTCGTAGAAGCGGAACCCAAACTCGTCTGCCAGAGCTTGGCCCCGGGCAATTGAGACCACTCGCTTGTCCTCTGCCAGGTCCAACTTGTTGCCCACCAGAATCTGAGTTAGGGCGGTACGGTTCGGGGGGCGGGGGGGAAAGACGAACCACACGCGATTTAAGCTGCTGCCAGGGTAAGAAAGTAGCAACCGAAAGAACTGACCGAGAGGCGTCCGTGGCGACTGTGACGACTGTAACCTCGGGATGACGACTGTAACCTCGGGATGAAGATTTGACGTAGAAGTGGGAAGTCCTACCTACCTAAGCCGCCAGAAATAATATAGCCAAACCGTAAACTAGTAGGTGTAGAAAAAGTAGTGAAGGCGGCGAGAAAATTTTTTTTGACGTAGAAGCGGGGGGGGGGAATACGCGTGCAAAACACGTGATGCGGTGAGGGAAACTTGGGGGGAAGGGGGGGACTTTGGGGAAAAGATGGAGAACCCATAATCGTGAACATTGGGAGATGTTGCGTTGGCCGGTAAGTGGCACAGCGGTGGTAGGGATGAGGAAGATGCACGGCATATGGGGCAATTTGTAATGATAGATGCACATCATACAGGGCATTGGATGATGGTTCATGCCTTGCTAAAAGAGGGGCGTTGAGGGTATTAGGAGGGAAACGCGCAGGGGAAACGTACACGCGTGTAACCGAGGAATGATGGGAAGCGACAGAAGGGAGTACAGACGAACGCAGCATGAGGTCCCGGCATTGGGCAAAGGGGATGTACGTGCGTGACGTGGTAAAAGGACGAACAGCACCTAGGGCTCCTAGGGCATGGCCTAGCTTGGTCCGGTCTGTGCACTGGGGTGCTGCGGTGGCTCGCTGCCACGGCCTCGCCAAAGCTCCAATAGTGCAACAGCTCCAAACGTAGGATATAAGGAGGGGGAACTCCGTCATCATCCTGATCAGTTTGCGTCCTGGTTGTTGTCAGTTGCCGTTATGTATACGGTTGCCGTTGCCGTTGTATATACGGTTGCCGTTGCACCAGGACGGGATGTTTCGGAGGAATTACGTTATGTACAGCTGGTTCATCACCAACCCATAATTCCCTCCCCACCTTGTTAACATTGTCGGACGCGTGCTGCTCGATGTTTCGCATCCAGTTCCTTACGTTATTGAAGGACGCCTCGTCCGTGATGTCGTACACGAGGATGATTCCCTGAGCCCCTCTGTAGTACGCTGTGCGGTTGCGTCCAACCGGGTGAAGCAAACGTGTGGCTTAGCTTCCCAGGTCGCGAGATGAAACAAGCGGTCCGGAATGGGGCCAAGGAAAGGTGCGCCCTCGTGGGATCGCGGTTAAGGCATGGCCTCCTGTTTTACCTACCGCTGGTTATGGTCCTGAACCGCTCCTGGCCTGCGGTGTCCCAAATCTGCAGCTTGACAAGCTTCCCGTCTACGTCCACCTTTTTTATTTTGAAGTCGATGCTGTAAGATGTCAGGGAGGTTTGTGAGGTCCAGAGTCCATGACTAGTTAGCTTCTGTCAGGTGGCGCTCACCCTATTGTTGTTATAAAGGATGATGTAAACATGTCATCTGTAAAACGTAATAAGAGACATGACTTCCCCACTCCTGCGCAGAAATTTGAGGAGGCTCCATCGTGCGAGGAGGCCTGTGCCAGTTGCCGGTTGAGACGGTAGCGTTCCAGTCATACCGCTATCGCCAACGAGCAGCAGCTTTATCAGGGCGTCGTAATCAGGACGCCCCGGTATCCTTGCCATCCTGCGCGGACCAGTGAAGCTATGTCCAGCCCGACCGGCTGAATCTCTGCCCTTGTGAAGCTAAATGTTATAATAATACAGAATGGCACCGCCAAAAAGGGAGTCCGTAACGCCCGGAAAGAAACGATTTGGTCAACAGGGCTGTTGTGCACTGCTTTCGTGGTGGTACTGCTATGCCTTTGCGAGTTCCCGTAACAGGGATGGGTAATGAGAAGAAAAGTATTATCACAGGTCAAGCTGCTATACCCGCAAGCATTCCGTGTCCTATGAGCTCCCATAAACATGTACGGCGAAACCTAGGATGACAGCTTCGTAGCTCTAGATTACAATGCAACCTCTGATTCACCTAGTCACAGTATGCTTTTATGTAATTCGAGATCTTCTGTCAAGTAAACAAGCAATTGATGTGGCTGATCAGCAGACGCGCTACTGAAAACCAGTCTGCCCCACAAAAGGATCGCCCTGGGAAGAAGGATCGCCATTTCGTGCAAATCGTGTATACGCCCGCCATGGAACCTCTGGGCCCATCGCTATGCAATAGTTCCCCAAAAAGGTTCCTCTTTGGACGGAACAAACAATCCCTTCATTCGAAATCCATCCACATGCATTTCCGGACCATGGGCGACCTCCAAGAGCTTCAGTATCCTCCTTTGACTACTTTCTTTCTGATGTTGCCCAGATGCTTCCATGTGCCACCTTCGCCAGTTCCTGCTCGCGTCTTAGTTCTTCAAACAGATTGCTTAGCGCAGCTCTGCAGGACATGCTCGGACATGCCGTGCGCCGCGAAGCCGTCGCGCAGCACCCCGGTTTGTTGCTTGCTACTAAAACCTAGTCCCGACCAAGATGATGCTCATGATGTGCCTAACCTGTCGCCCCCTCATCTCCCATAAGTTATGCATCCCCCGTCCCCAAATAGGCAACAACCGGCAAGATCCTCATCAAGCTCTTATCCAACATCGCAGCAAACAACAAGCACCTCCTCCAACGTCACACAACACAACTTTTCGCCTGTGCCTGCGTGCCGTCCTCCTCGAAAAAAGCCGTCTTCAATGCCACATTTGGGTCACGTTTGGGCAACAACCTAAACACTGCGCAGCGCATCACAGCTCGAGTCCCCGTGCCAGGTTGATTCCCAACGTCCATCGCCTTTTCCATGGCCTGATAAGGCAAGGTGACACAAGGCAAGGCAAGGCAGGGCTGCTGACACGGACAATCGAAACGGCAATCTCGGGAGGTGGATGAGAAGCCGCCGCAGCTCCAGCAGCGGCACCGAGCAGCAACCGCATGGTGACGGAAGGGAAAGAGACGACTTCAGCTTCCAGGTTTTCGAATTTCTGTCGTAGCAACACCAGCACCACCAGCAGTAACACCAGCAGTATTCATTCATATGCAGGAGGCCGGAAAGAGCTTCATCGGCAGGAGCAGTATACATAGTTGCAAATGATAATGTGGCCTGTTGGTGTTTCTTTCATTTGGGTGACCGGATGGCTGTTGCTGCGAGTGCTAGTGGTGGTGGTGCTGCTGCTACTGCTGCTGCTATTGCTGCTACTGCTTCCTTACTGCTGCATGTTGTACTTTCTTCCTCTGTCATCCAGCAGCTCCTATAATGAAAGCTCCAGCAGCTCTTGCGATTGGATTTCTTAATGCCGCTATTACCGCTATTGTTGTTGTTGTTGCTGCTGCTGCTGCTGCTGCTGTACGTATTGCCAGACCGCCATGGCGCCGCTGACGTGCGCATTGAGGGAGCGAGTGACACCCAGCATGGGAATCTCGACACACTTGTCCTGGGCGGGATGGGATTCAAAGGTCGGCGGGTTGAAGCAAGGGCAACCTGGATATTCCATATGAAAAACACGTTGAGAAAATCCCCTAACGAGAAAGCCGACATGGTAACACAAGCACAGCGGCGTGGTAACACTCCACTTCAAGCCCCAACCCCACCAGAACCCAACCCCAACGCAAACCCAAACCCCACATACAAACGTACACACATACAGATGTACACACATACAGACGTACACACGTACACACGTGCACACGCGCACCAGCATCGCGATCAGGTGCTGAGGCACGCCGCTCTGCTCGTTGCCCAGGAGCAGCAGGCAGCGCTGCGGGAAGGTGAAGGTCTGTAAAGGCACGCTGCCGGCCGCCTGCTCCACCCCTATCAGGAGGTAGCCCCTGCCGCGCACCTCCCGCAGGTACGCGGCCAGGTCGCGCGGACTCACCTCCACGAGCGGTAGCCAACGCTCGCTAGTGACTGCCTGTGCGTGTGTATGTACGTAAGTACGTACGTATGCCGTATGTCGTCGATGTCCGCGTGTTTAAGTACGGGCCAACATGATTAGAAGGTACGTGTCGAAGGGGGAAGCACCCATCGGGATGTTTTGGATATTTGGATGACGTAATGGCGCAAACATTTTTAATCGGTTTGTGATTAAAAAAACCCGAATTCAAGCCTGCCGTACAACCATCCGTACAGAGCATGACTTACCTGGCGCTTGAAAGCTTCGCTGGCCACCACGGCCCGGGAGGGCAGCACCAGAGCCTCACAACCCAGACTCTCACACGTCCTGAAGGCGTACGACATGACGTAACAAAGGTACAAAGTGTACGACGTGAAACGACATGTACATTTCAGGAAATGTACGACGTGTTATGGGTCTCTAGTATTTTGATTCTCCAACAATCTTCGTCATCATCATCGTCATCATCATCACCCACATCACCACCAACCCCGCCATTACCGTACAGCACTCCTCCGTATACCTGCACAGACCCGCCATGTTGGGCACATTCTCCAGCAGACTCGCCACAACAATAAGACCCGTGGGTCGCGCAGCCGCTGTCGCCGCCTCCGCCGCCAGCGCGTCCAGCCGCTCCGCCACCGTCGTCATCACCACCGCAGTACTACCGCCTCCGCCGCCGCCTCCAACAGCACTGACACTCCCAAACATCTGCGGTCTCAGCTGGTAGCTACGAGCTATCGTGCTGGCGGCGGCGGCGGCTGCGGCGGCGGTTCCAGCTGCCGTCGCCACGGCAGATCCCAATCGACCCATTCCCGCGTCTGCGTCACCCGACTCGCTGCCGTCGCCCTCCAGCTCCTGAACCTCCTCCTCACCCTCATTACCCCGAGAACGAGATTCCTCTTCGTCGTCCTCCTCTTCATGCTCCTTCTCCGCAACCTCGTCATCGTCATGCAAGTCATGTCCGGCTGTAGTGGTACTGGCGGCAGCAGCACTGGTGGTGCGACCAGAGGTGGCGGCGGCGGCGGCGGGGGCAGCTCCGCTTTTCCGGCTGCTGGCTCCTATGGATCTGACCACAGCCGGTAGAGCTCTCAGTACGTCGATGGGTAGTCTGTCTCGGATATGTAGGGCCCAGGGGGATGGGTAGCCGGGCTCGACCTGCACGTACGTTTGTCACGTGCTTGTGTGAAAGAGAACACTATGTATGTATGTATGTATGTATGTATGTATGTATGTATGTATGTATGTATGTATGTATGTATGTATGTATGTATGTATGTATGTATGTATGTATGTATGTATGTATGTATGTATGTATGTATGTATGTATGTATGTATGTATGTATGTATGTATGTATGTATGTATGTATGTATGTATGTATGTACAGGAGGCGTAGGGCATGTAGAGGTGTCGGCGTGTACATTTGTTGTTAGTAAAACTGAGCATCAAAACTATGTGTGCATGTGTGTTCATGCAGGGTTTTTATTTTTGTGGGAGGTCTCCGGTGCAAACTGGAAACTTTCTCGTCCAACCTCCCTACCCGCCCCCAACCTCCCCGTTTTCCTACCTACCTCCACGGCTTCGCCCGCCGCCGCCGCTGCCGCGAGGACCTCTTCTCGGATCTTGTACGACAGAGTACGACGATGATTATGGCGCCGAGGGAGAGTTGCACGGCGGCGGGAAGAGTGGGTGGACAGCCGCGGACAAGGGGCGCACACTTCGAAGAAACTTGGTCCCCCGTGACCACCAGACAGACAGACAGACAGACAGACAGACAGACAGACAGACAAAAAGCTGGGGTAAGGTCTCCGTCCCGACGACGGAACGACTAGCGTCGTCCGTCTAACGTCGGGACTTCGACGACAGAGAGAGACAGATAGGCCAGACGACAGCAGGTAGTAAATGGTTACGTCGGACGGTATACAGCAGTGCCGTACACTCACTCCGAAGAGCCCTTGAAGCGAACATTCATGTTCCAAATCGAAGCGGCCGAAATCCACCAGCGCCTGTCGGCTGCAAAGGGCCGCTTGCTCGGGATTGCTGGACAGGAAAACCCGCACGCCGTCCAACAGCTCGTAAAGACACGGCGCCGGTTGAGGTGGCTGTAATAGTTGTTGCAGTTGTTGTTTCGGTTGAGGTGGTTGAGGTGTGTACGACTCGGCCGGTGGTGACGGTGATTGCGATACTGATGGTGCCGGCGCCAGGCAATGATGTTGCTCCAGAACCAAGCGGAGCACGGTCTGCAGTCGGAAGTACGGCAAGTCGATGTGTTCCCGTGTCCAAAAGGCAGACGAGTCATTGGCGTTGGTGGTAGAGCAGCAAGGGGGTGCGTGCTGCTGTCCTCCGTAAACCCCCCACCCCCTTTAACCCCCCTACACCCCCCTACATACACACCCTCCATGTACCATCCTGTATGAGCTGTATACCTTTCCAAGTCCCACCTGCGTCCCACACACCGCCCCATCCATCCACACCCACATTGGCCCCCCCCGGCCCTCCAAAACCCGGTCCATCCAGTACCATACCCCCGCACTACCCACTCACCCACCCACCCACCCACCCCCAGCCACCGACCTGCACCGGCACGCGCACCGCATGTCGGTGGTGTAGGGCCCAGGGCATGAGCGCGGTCAGCAGCGGCTGCGTCAGTGGCCCCTCGGGCTGGGAGGTCGCCTGGCGCCGCAATAGCAACGAACCGATGATCACAAGCGACACGCAAACCTGCAGTGACATATATGTACATAAATGGGCATACATGCATACACGCATACATACGCACGCACACGTCGCGGCTCAGTCCATCAAAAACACACACGCGGCGCATTCCTCTAAAAACATACATATACATACATAAGTATACACACTCACTACTCATTATTGTGTGCGCTTTCTGTTTGCTTCTCTATCTTTGGCCTCTTCCAATCCAAAATGGTAATCGACCTATATCGGCACATCTTCACTTCATTATTACGATGTACGGCCTGCCGTACCAAAGACCTGCAGCCCACGCGCACCAAGATATCCTAGATTTGCGTGTGACACGACGACTGCTGCTGCTGCGATTAGACGCAGCAGAGATGGATGTTTCCCCCGCATACATACAAACACGCGTACACGCACACAGAGAAAAGGATACACATACATGAATACATACACACATACATACATACATCCCCTCTAGCACCTGGTAGCTGGCGGTGTCGTACCGCCTCAGTGCCGGCAGTAGCAGCTCCACCGTTCCCTCGGGCCAACGGTCCAGGAGGGCCAGCAGGGCTTGCTGCATGAAGGGCCTTATGTTGGAGTGGTGGTGGGGGTGCTCCAGACACCGCCAAATGGCACGTGCGGCGCCGCCTGCGGGGTGACGGCGAGAGGGTCATGCGGAGGGGCCGGAGTTGGGGAGGGGCCGAGAGGTACGGACGTGGGGGAGGTGAGCAGCTGCCAGGTTGGGGACCTGGAGGGGTTAGCAGGTATGTGTCTGGGAGCTGCTGGACCAACGACCAGCAGCAGTAGCAACAGTAGCAACAGTAGAAGCAGTAGAAGCAGTAGCAACATAGCAAGAGTAGAAGCAGTAGCAAACTAGCATGCGAGAACATTAAGTTATACGAATAAATGTCGTATTGTACGACAAAACGTACCCACTGCGGCCGTTGGCAGCCTCCTTGCCAGCAGACAGATGGTTTGCCACAGCGCCACCTGTAGGGGGGAAGGGCGGGAAAGAGGGGGAAGGGGAGGAAAGGGCGGGGAAGGGGGGAAAAGGGAGTTAGGGCTTGTGGGAAACGACCCCAACGAGTCTGTGACCAGACGATCAGCAGCACCGGGGAAGGGTACGCGTGTGTGTGTAATGAACTAAGCCGCGAGGGGTGTGTATATGTGCGTATGTATGTAGGGTAATGGATGCTACTTAAGTAGTTGTGACTTAACTCCCCCTGCCTGATGCCTGGTTAGGCTCCAAACAGCCCCTCCGTTGATCGCGAATCCGACGTTGCCACCTAACCAAAAGCCCGTCTCCACTACCATTTCCTCATATTCGAACCCATCGGAATAAACAGACAGGCAAACAGACAGACAGACAGACAAACACTTCATCGTCACGCACACGCCGCGCCGTTTTTTTAGCCATTATCATTACCTTCATGGCGTTGAGGGTGCTGCTCTGGCTCGCCTCCCGCCCCAACAAAAAAGAGCAGTCCTGAGCCATCGCAGCACCACCTAAACTTGGCAGAGACGGCATGCCAGACGGCTGTACGGCAGCAGCGGCGGGGCCGCGCCGCCATGTCTGCCGTTGCTGCTGTTGCCGTTGAGCCGCCGCCGGTTGCGCCATCCTCGTCACCGCCATCCCCGGCGGCATCGCACCCCGGCGGCATCCGCAGGCGGCTCGCAACAGAGCGGTCATGAAAAGCTCCAAGAAGGACTCGTACCGGGGACTTCAGGCAGAGGGCACGTGACAATTCGGGTACAGCGTTTGTAGCGAAGTCACGGCCTTACAATGTGGATCATTGGCGTTTTGAACGAAAAAAACACATAGATATCTAGGATTTGGGATCCAGTTGCAGGCAAAGAAGCAGATAGTCGTTGTGTTAAACAGCTCACCCGGTCAATTTCTCCAGCCAGGCACATACGGCGCTTCGCGCAGGCAACGCCTGATGGGGCTCGAATTTGCGACTTAGAAGACCTGGGTGATGGAACGAATATCACAAAAAGAGATGAGGCTAAGGGAGACAAATAATTATGGTCAAAGGTGGCCAGATGATATATTGTAGAGTGTACATATGTACATTGGAGAGGGGGAAATGCATTACATTATACAGTATATTGATAGATATTATAAACAAACATATATAAAACCTTATGGGTAGCAAGGCATTCAAGCAAACCAAAAATATTAAAAACGCAAAAAAAAAGTCGTACAACCATAACCCGCTGTCAATTAACACGTCCCTCACTCACTTGTCAGGTCCACTCGTTCAGTCCAGGAGGAAAACGCCACCAGGTGAACCAGCGGCAGCAGCAGACCCGACTGCAGCTCAGGATGCGGCTGTAGCACAGCTCGACAAAGGTGCGACGTCGCCGCCAGCGCTACACGCGAGCCGCCGTGCTGCAGCAGCTGCGGTACGACAGTCGCTGACGTCGCAGCGGCGAGCTTGCTCGCCGCCGCCAGCACTGCCCGCGCTTCCCCTTCCAGGAATCCCGGTTGCTGCCGGCCCGGCGGCTGTAGCGGCTGTTTCCAGCGGCCGGCGGACCCGGCCGCCGCCGCCGCCGCCACCGCCAACGCATCGTCGGCGGCACAGCCCGCCAGCAGTATCGTCGGATGGCAGGCCAGCTGAGGTGCCTTGACGGCTAGCGACGGAGCGACCCGGCGAGCGGCGCGCAGCGCCGAAACCACTGCGGACTGAATTCGCTGTAGCAGTTGCAAACCTGCCAACGCTACATCGCAACCACCACCGTCCTCGCCGCCGCCGCCGCTGCCGCCGCCCGCGGCATCGTTGTCGCTGCCTGTTGCCGAGGCTGCCGCCGCCGTGGCCGTGACTGCCGTTGCTGTTGCTACTGCGGCCACAGCAGCAGTGACCTCCGTGGCGGGGCCTGTAGCGGCGGAAGCGGCGAGGGACCCTGGGCCTGGATCCGCCGACTGGGGCTGCTCAGTATCGGCGGCGGCGGCGGCCGCGGCACCACTAATGCGCGCCGCCGCGGTACGTACGGCATGCAGTACGATGTCGTACGGCGCCGCCGCCAGCAAGGTATCGAGGATATGGGGTAGGGCGGCATCGGGAGCACAGTCCAGATCCTCGAGTGCTCTGCTCAGGGTGTACGACATACGGCAGGGGATACGGCATCATAATATTGATGTCATACGCACGTGTGCGTATGCGGTTTTTGCACCTCCTCACCTTGAGTCGCGTTACTCGCCTCAAAGGTGCGGTGCTAGTGGCAATCATAGATCATACACCACATCATTCATATCTCTGAGGGCCTTATCGCGTACGAACCGCATCATCAACCTCGGCAACCAATCCAATAGAGGCGTGTTGGTGGAAACCGGAGGAGTCATTCATCCATCATACCGCCCGACCCGTGGGTCATAGCTGCACACAGCCGCATAATCTCATAGCCGCATTCTCATATTTTTGGCATATAGCGGCATTCTCATACCTTTGACATAGGACCCCGCGAAGGGCCTCCGAAACCAAGGCGGCGGCCGCTGGACAGGCCAGAACCTCCGAAACCAGCCTCCACCGGAGCTCCATGAACAGCGGCAGTAGCTCCAAGCGGGCGCTACTGCCGCCGCCGCCGCCGGCGCCAACGGTACGGTCCCCGGCACTGATGGTGGTGGTAGCGGCGGCGAGGAACCGGACGGAGAGGTCCAGGGAAGGTTCCAGATCTCGTATGCTGGATACAAGCGTCGCTGCCGCCGCCGCTGCCGCCGCCGCTGCCGCCGCCGTCGCCGCCGTCGCCGCCTTGGCAGCAGCTGCCTTGGATGCATCCGCCGCTTCCCTGACGCTGGCGGCTGCCACGCGGACTGTACGACATGCGACGCAGGCCGCCGCCAGCAGAACGAGTTGCTCGTCCAGACCAACGGCTTCGATTCCGCTACTGCCGCCGCCGCTGCAGCCATTATCGCCCTTACAGTCTCCACGGTTGGAATAGTACTGCACCAGTTTTGTGGGCCAGGTAATGCACGACGCGATTAACGCAGTGCCGTACTCTTTGTCTTCGCCGCCGCCAAGTAACTCCGCCAGCTGGACTACTCCGTATACCGTACGCTCGTCCCAGGTACGGCTCTCGACGTTCCGGCGCCAGAAATTCGCCAGCAAGCCTGGCGCCGCAGCCAGTGTCGTCCTGCGAAGCTCCGCCGCCGCCGCTGCCGCCGCCACCCGTGATGACGCTGGCGGTCTTAGATACGATGACGCGTTGCCGTACGCGCGATGCAGCGCCGTCAGCAGCACCAACAGAGTTGCAGAATCCGTCGCCGCCGCAGCAGCAGCTCCCAAAAGCTTATCCTCAGCTCCACCACCATCGCCAACCACTGCCGTACATCCCTCACCGTCTCTTCCTGGATCCGGTAATCGATCCGTCGCAGCTGCCGCCGCCAAAGCCTGTTCCATGACTTCATGCTGCAGCCGCGACGAAAGGCGCGGCGCAGTCGCCGCCAGCGCCTCCAAGTACGGCAGTCGCCGTTCCACCGATGCCGCCACGTCATCCGGCCGCATCCGCAGCTGCTCCATCAACCAGGTGCCAAGTGCACTGCTTTGAGCGCCACCGCGACGCTCATCCAGTACGGCATTGATCCAGATCTGGAATCGGGGGCTCCAGATGCCACCGTCCGACGCAAAGGCGCCAACGGCAACGCCAGCACTATCGGCGGTGGCGGCGGCGGCAGCTACTGTCGAACCCGGAGCTGTCGGCGCCGTCGACGAAGAAGACAGGAGCTCCAGCGCGTCGACCACGCTTACAGACGCTGGATCCAGAACGTACGGCACAAGATCCAGGACCGCAGCATGGATCTGGATCTGCAGATCACGGGGGTGTTGTAACGCCTGCCGCGTCAGGAGCGGCAGTAGCACGCCACGCAACAACCTGGCGGCGCCGCCGGCAGAGCGGACAAGCTCCGTTGCCACCGCCGTCAGATCAACCCCGCCGCAGCCGTCGCCGCCGCCACTGCCGCCATCCCTGGATACCTCCGCCAGGGCTTCCCGTAGTGCCGTCAGTACGAACGCCGCTGCCGTCGCGCGCTGAGTACCTTGCAAGGTAAAACGCAAGCAGCACTGCACGACTGCAGCGGCAGAGGAAGCTGGCGTCGCCGTCGACGGCGGTGCCGCCATCAGATGCCGTAGCGTGCAGGCCAGGAAGGACCTTAGGGCCTCACGTAATTGCCGTACAGCAGCGCCGTGCCGCTGGGTGCTGCTACAGCCGGGCATGTGCTCCCAGCTAATCTTATCAGCTTCTAAAACCGGCAGTAGCTGCTGGAGGAGCCATAGGGCTGGCGGCAGCTGCGATAACGGCAACGGCGTCTGGACGTCCCCGTACGTGCCGGTCAGCCCTGGCGGCGGCGGCGCCGCCGCCGCCGCCGCGGCCGTCAGCATTGAAAACCACCAGTCGGCAGGTCGAGTTGGACCGGAGGGACACGGCTGTACGGCATGATGTAGGACAAAGTAGAGCCCCAGGCGCCGTACAGATATGTTGACGTGCTGGCATGCCTGCGAGACATCGATGGCGGCGAACCGAAAAGCAATTTTCTGTTTACGGCTGTAAGGCATAGATTATTTGGTGGATGGTTGGATGGATGGATAGGTGCAGCCCTGCGCTGGCCAACTTCTAACATGGCTCTCACAAGACTGGGGAGCTTTTCATGTAAAAATTTACTTCCGTGGCACGCGGTTCTTCTTATATTTTTTTTAAAGAGAATTATTATGTATAATTGTAATATAATATTAATTTTATTTTTTATGTAATATATATTATATTATGAGTAGTTACATAGAATAAGCCTCTTTAAAGTAATACAGTGTATAATTTTTTGTAAGAGATTTACGTTAATAAACGCAATACAACAGCTTTCCTAAACAGGCATACGCCCAAACCTGCACTGGCGCTGTCTCCCTCCTCCCCCCACACCACACCACTGAACACACCTTGAGGATAGGCACAGCCAGCCATATTGCCGTACTCCAGCTACTTTCCACCGAGCGCAGAACGCCTTCGCTGACACCTAGCCCCCCATTTCCAACCGTCGCTGTACGACAACTACCGTGACCCCCCGCGCCGCCTGCTTCCGACTCTGCCACTGCCTCACTCGTCGACGACGGCAAAGAGGACGCCGCCGCCACTCCCGCCACTTCCGCCGCCGCCGGCCCAGACAGCAGTACGGGCATGACGTCACTCCAAACGGGCTGTACCAAATGGAACATGTGCTCCTCCTACAGGTTACCGCGGGGGTTCGGGGGGGGTTCGGGGGGAAAACCCGGAGTGAGGTAAAGTACGACACGGCGGAGGAAACTTTTTAGGGTTTTAAGATTTTAGGGGGATTTGGGGGCGTCAGGAGGGACGGGGGTAGAAGGAAAACCCATCAACTCAAGGCAGACACGGGACAACGTTTTTTTGGGGGGGTTGGATTAATCTGGGGGGGGGGGAAAGAGAGGGAAGGCGAAAAAAACCCAAAACCGACACGAGCCCTAAGATCCAGCACCGACACCCAGGAGCCAGTGGCCGCTACGGCACTACGAGCCGGGCCCCACCAGCACATGTAGCAGATCTCCCAGTGCCGACCACTCCGCAATACCCCAGGAGCCAACAACAGCCGCTACCGCCGGCCTGAGATGGTCGGCGTCGCCGTCGCCGTCGCCGTCGCCGCAACCTGCACCTGGCGGCGCCGCTGCCGTACCCGCTGCATCCCGCATCCCCTCCATCCGCCGCCGCTCTCCTACGGCGTGCCCGGGTACGACCAGTGCCGGCACGTGTACGGGCACAGCCCCCGCCTCTACCAAGGTCCTCAGCAAGTGCAGTGCTCGCACTCGCGTGGGTCGGTCCCCCGCCGCCAGGAGGGCGGGCGGCAGCACGGAGGAGAGCAGCCAGTCGGCCAGGTCTAGGGGGGGAGGGGATGGGGGGTGGAGGATGGGGGAAAGGAGACACGGGGGCCTTATCAGGAAATTCACATGAATTTCGGGTTTTAGAGTTTTCGGGTTTAAGAGTTTTGGGGTTTAAGAACTTAAGGGTTTCCTCTATAGGTTTCAGGATTTATTAATATCTTTTTGGGGGATAGCTTCGGTATTGTGGACGTCATTCGGGTTGCGGCAGGTGTGCGGATAAGGTGTGGAGGTGCGGATGTAAGAGAGGCGATGATTCGTGCTACGGATATGCCAGCTACACACGTACACACGTACGAAGGTAGGTGCCTAAACAGGCCGCACAGGGCCAAACGCCGCTGGTGGTCGACCAGGCCAACCCGCCACTGCAGCAGCTACAGCAGCAACACCCCAACTACAGCAACCGCTGCCGTGCAGCCCGCCTTTACACAGCCATGTGTTGGAGTGCCGTACAACGCACCTGGCGAATGCCGTACAGCCGCCGCCACGTGTCGGGCCTCCAGCGCTGCCAGTGTGGCTACCGCGGCCCGAACCGCCGGTGCCATCCCCAGGTTGGGCAGCGCTGTCGCCGTCACCAACGCCGCTGCGCCTGGTGCCGTACACCCTCGCCGTACATCTGTGAAGCCGTCATCTCGTACGGCAGCCAGGCAGCGCGCCGCGGCAGCGGCATAACCTCCGGTTGCCATGCGTACGGCATAGGCTCCCAGCAGTGCGGGTAGGAGCAGATCGTACAGGTGTTTACGTAGTGCCGTACCTGTCAGAAACGGAAATAACGGTTGGAAGTCAACATTTCAGTTGACAGTTGGGAGTTAGGATAGACCGCTTATTTCTGGGATTGACTCACCTAATGGCGGCTCGCCAAGGGTGCCGTAGCACAGGAGCTCCAACATCGGCGCTAGCACGCCGCCACCGCCGCCGCCGCCGCTACCTCCGCCTCCGGTGCTAACTGCCTGTCCACCGTCGTCTCCCTGTTGTCGTACCGTTCGTACCTTCCGCTCTCCGCCGTCAGTGCTTAGGTCGCCCGCCAAGGTCACGCACACCGCCGCCAAGGTGTACGCTGCCGCCGCCTGCCCAACTGTGAGGCCGCCGCCGCCGCCGCCACCAGCGCGCACATCCGTATCTGCAGCTTCTGCCGTACATGTTATCGTACGGATGCCACCCACACAAGGGAAAGCAGGGGAGGTTGGAAGCGACACCGTTGAGACCGTTGGTGGACTTGTCCGTTTCTTGGCCCAGTGAAATACATACATACATGCATACATACATACATACATACACTTTTTCCTTGGGATCCCTTTGTCGTTGGTTGTGTTTTGAGTGGTTGTTTCAGAGAGCTTTTGCCTTTGCCCTAGCTGAGATTTGTGGACTCGCTCTTGCGGGGACTAAGAGCCCTTCGTGGTGTTTTCACTGCAGCGCCATCCCCGGATGGAGGGGCTGCGTAGTGGCTGCGTAGAGTGTTGGCAGTCTGAGTCGGGGTCGGGAGCACACAAGACGAACCGACTTGTGCTGTGTGCTCCCGACCCTTGCGCTGTGTTTCGGCTTCGGCCCCCGGCTCTCGCGGCCCACAGTGTAATCTAAGTCATACATACATACATACATACATACATACATACATACATACATACATACATACATACATACATACATACATACATACATACATACATACATACATACACGGACACAACGCACCTCCTGGGTTCAGCAGCGCCTGGCAGCACAAATCCGCGAGCTGCCCTAGGAGCACAGCCTCCTCCTCCTCCTCCTCACCCCCGCTGCCGCCACCGCTGCCGCCGCCGACATTGAAGGACAACTCCCCCTCCTCCCGCGCCTTACCCACAGCCGTCGCCGCCATCGCTGCTACTGCCAGCTCCACCGCGGTACGACAAAGGACCGCCGCTGCGGGAACGGCGTTTGCAAGCAAGCCAGCGGCGGCGGTGGAAGCGGTGGCGGCGCCACCACCGCCGGGGCCTGAGGCAGTAGCTGTTGACGATCCTGACCCCGCTATTGCTGCTACTGCCGCTGCTAAGGGGGCCTTACACGTCAAAAGGCTGGAGAGTAGACGCGTCACCAGGGTTTCCTTTAGGTCGTACAGTAATCGCGATATTGGTTGTGACGGCGACCGGGAGGCAGGTGAGGCATCATCTTGGTGCGGATGACGTGGACCCGATGACGCAGCGGCGGCAGTGGCTTGTTGCGTTGCCGTACGGCACACCGCCTGCAGGGCGGCGGCCAGGCAGCAGTCCAGGCCGGGCGGGCCGGTGATGGAGCACTTTCGCCATAGGAGTTCGCCGGTGGTGCCGTCAATGGAGAGGTCGGGCAACGCATCCTGGACGAGCGAACAGAACCAGGGCGATCTGGCCAGGACTGATAGATGGTTGTCTGTCTCTCGTTGGTTCCATGCGGATCCAGGTACGGTTTGACTGCGGATCCGCATGTACGGCACGCAGCCGGAATTAGCAGCATGGACGGAATGGAAAACGGGGATTTTAATATGTGAGTTTTGTACCGGAAATGTACAGGGAATGCATAGAGAATGATTGGCGTTACGCGGAAATGACACAGTACAAGCGCATCGGGGCGGCTGGCTGGTTCTCGCCGCCGGAGCTGCTCAATGATCTCCGACCGCAACGCACATTACACACCTTGAGGATGAAGGGTTTTGACAGACGGCGTAGGAAAGGAATTCTGGTAGGGTGTCCATCATATTGTCGGAGCACCCTGGTCGGCCTAACGGCCAGCAACTTACAGATGGGGACTTGTGGGGTAGTATGCAAATCCCATAGTTCTATAGAAGTCTTTCTTCTCGTCTTTTTTACTTGGCAACTTCTATTCTGTACTAAAAAGAAACCACATGATGTGCGCTTAACACCGTCATTTTTTCTATCGTTTTGGAGCCGTATTGAACTATTTCATCCTTTTGGATAAACATGCAGCCAACACGTATTTTTAGGTTTCTATGAATTTGGGAGATTTCTGCTGCAGCCTTGTTCCTCGATAGGGCTTGTACTTCTGGTTCTGTCAACATTTTTACCTTGGTTCAACTACTGGCAAAACCATCGACATCTAATCATTGTTCTGCCGCCGCTGAGCGTCTTCGCAGCGGCGGCAGAACTTTGTGATGACTGAGCGTAGAGAGTCAGCGACAGCTTTGCAACCCAGCCATCTTAAAGTATGACAACTAATAGCAATGTACATCTCAGAGTCATAAGCGGACATGAACTGCCCAAAACAGGTGCAGTGGCCGGCAGCAAGTTTTGTGGGCTTATCGCATCAGCGAGTCAACCCTGTTTCCTGCGTACCATCAAGTTGCATATCCCTAGCCATGCATGATTAACTCTCAAGGCAACTATCATGAATGAAACCGTATGGTTATCGCAGCTAGTCGTCCTCGCCGACGACCCCCTGCTTCTCCCTTACCACCTACCTGCTTCCTGATCACAGCGTTCAACCGGACACCCCTACCCATGCCTGGTCTTGGCTGGCTTGACGCAATATCCCATTACCTTTTCAAAAACCCATCGAACCCCGTGAAATTCTGTCCTTGTTTTTCGCATCCCCCTCAATTCGATCACATTCATTAACCACCAACACAACCGGTCGAACCACCTCTTGACGGAAATGATGGCAAAAACCCCCGCAAGCCCTGCACCTCCGAAACCATATCATTTCTTGCCCGTGCAGACCTGTTCAGCCATATTGACCCTTACGTGGAGGTCGGCTTCATGGGGGAGACCCTTGGCCGCACCGCCAGGAGAAGCAACAACCCCAACCCCGTCTGGCAGGAGGTCGTGCTGGGGGGCGCGGGAAGAGGACTTGAGGCAGAAGAGGAGGAACGAAGAAACGGCCTCATGGGCAGATTGGGGAGGAAGACTTGCATCACCTTGCATCTAGAGTGTATTTTGTCATCCCGCCCATCGATTCATCCAGTCATCCAGTCACCCATCCATTCAAACAGCCATCCGTCCATTCATCCACCTATACATACATTCACCTGGCTAACGCACGTTCACATACGGCCACAACGATTCCTCCAGGACTTCTTTTTCGAGGCAGAGGTGGATGATGACGGGGTACTGTACGGCACGCTCGTACTGGATCTGTACGACGGGGAGGAGGGGAAGAACGAGCACGTTGGATCCATACGACTGGATCTGCAAACTCTGAGCCCGGAGACGCTTCTTGAAGTCCCCCTGGAGTTGCCGCTGGTCTTCAAGGGCGACAAGAGGGGACAGAAACTCGCGCGCAGCGCGCCGCGAGCCCGGCTGGCGCTGCAGGTGGTCGCGCTGGGCAAGGCCTTCTCCTCATACGTTTCGGAGCTAGCGGACGCGGTTTCAGAGGCCGCCGCCATCGTGGACGACCGCTCCGGAACCGTACTGGTTGCCGTACCGGGCACGGACGACACGCTCTGGGCAGGGCTGAGGTTCGGGCCGCGGTCAACACAGCTCCTGTTGCTGAGTACGGCGGACCCCAAGGCCAAGGCGGACAACCCGGCAGTGTGGTACGACATGTCGTACTCGGGGTCGCCGAGCTTACGAGTGGAACGGCTGCAATACCGCAAGCCCGTTAAGATGTACGGTCTCAAAGTGTGGGCCGAAGTGCGTGCCACCAACGTTCCAGTGGACGCCAAACTGAGCAAGGTGTGACGGGAGTTAGTTAGGGTACGGGTACGGGTGCCGGGGGGGGAAAGACGAACCACCTGAACGAGTGAAGCTGCTGCCAAGGAAAGAGAAGCAGAACTGACCAGTAGGCGGTTTTGAAGAAGCCGTCCTCGGGATGATGACGACCGCGGAAACCTACCTGCCTACCTAGCCGCCAAGACTAAAATAAAAGCGGAAGAAAAGCAGTAGAGCGGGGTCGGGTGCGGGGGCCCCGGTGTGGGCACACTACCCCCAAGCGGAAAACCCCCAACGAAGGCCTGCTGCGGACCAACAACCGCTTCAGGACAGACCTACAGTGCCCAGCTCTAAACCCAGCTCTAAAAAAAACCCGAAATAACCACGGGGCAGCCAGCCACCGTCACCCACCGCGACACAACATCAGAGTCACACCACTGTGCCAGATGTGTACACACAGATTCCACACTGCGATTTCAACAGAAAACACAAAACAGAGCCGCGGAAAGAGAGGTCCGAATGTGCCACAGACAATATTCCCCCTGCGGTTGGGACCCTCTTCGACCCTCCTCGACCCTGGATGGATGTTTGGACTCTCTCGCTCTTGAACCATCATCGCTGGAATACATGGAACTACATGCATGGCGTTATTGGCACTGGTTCTAGAAAAGTCTGTACTTGAGCGGCTAGAAACATTAACATTATTCCAAAAGTGCAACTCAGAAAAGGATTGGGAACTACGATGCATGGAACAGTATGCTATAGTAGTTCTTCTTCTAGCCCCACCAACACCTGCGGGCTGCGGTGTGCTCTGCAGGTGCGCATTTTGGAGCGGGAGCACCGCCTGGTGGACACCCTGGACCCGGCGGACGTGTTGGCGGGGCACGGCTACATGATCGGCATGCCCTTCCTGGCCGCCGTCAAGGAGCTCTCAAAGAAACCCGCCAGGGTGCACGTGGACGCGGCGGCGCAGGCTCTTTGGATTCGGATGGATTCAAACCAGCCGCAGCCCGCGCAGCTGCTACAGCTTGATTACGGGGAGGACGTGGCGGCGGCGGCGGCGGCGGCGGCAGAAGCCCCCGCCGCCGCTGAAACGTCGCCTGGAGGCGGAAAGAAAAACGGGGGCGAAGGGGGGGGCGGCAAGGGAGGGAAGGGTGGAGGTGTGGTGGGGAGGCTTCCGGCCTTGCGGATATGCTCAACAAGTTCGGAGTTGAACAAAGGATATGAGTTGGCTTTTTTTGGTGGTGGCGGCCGAGCCGCTGCGGGCCCTATGGTGACTGTTTCGGAGACCTTTCGTCGGCCCAAGCCGGTGCTTGGCGGGATGTACGACATCGTACATTCGGTGGAGTTACGTGACGCGTTCGTTGGGTACGCGTTGGAGGAGGTCGGGCTGGGGTGTTACGAGCTAATGAAACCATGTCGTACATGGCGGTTAGGGAAGTTGTTGACGGCGGCAGCACGGGGCGAGCTGGCCAACATCGAGGAGGGGGGTTACGGCGGCGGCGGAAGAGCCAGCGGCGGCGTGGAAGGCGACGCCGACGGCGCCGTGGACCGCATTGGTAGCGCCAGTACCTTGGTTCGAAGCTTCTTGTCTTGGCTGCCGTGCATGGCGCCGCCACGGGCAGATGCGTATCGAGAGGAGGAGCTGACGTCGGCGGCGGCGGTGGGTGACTCAAAGAAGGCCCGAAGGGGCTCTAGTGCCAAACAGGAGGAGGTTGGGGAAGACGATGGACGAGGCGCCCACGGCCGGAGAGAGAGCCGCAGCCGCAGAGGGAAAGATCTCGGTGGTGCTGATGCTGGCGGTGCTGGTGGCCGCCGAGCTCGATCCACCGGTGGCGGCGCCGAAGGCGCCGTCGCATCTCCTCTGGCGCCGACGCCGTCGTCCAAAAGCGTTCAAGGCTCCGGTGCGGGGGTGTCCCGCCGCAACCCTCCAACGTCCCCAGGCGGGGGGCCCGGCAGGGCTTCCCGGTTGCAGGTCGCCGCCACCGCCAGCGTCGGGTCGTCCTCAGACCGCGTCGGGTCGTCCACCAGCCTCACCGCGTACAACAGTTCGAAACAGAAGTACGGCGGGAAGAGGTACGGCGGCAGCGGCGGTGGTGGAGGTGACAAGTTGTCGAGCATGCTCAGCAGCAACAGGAGCGGCGAAAGGGGAACAAGAGCTGAATTGGACGAGCTGGACGATGACTGAGCGAGTTGGATTGATGCTGTACACTGTACTGCGAGAGCCCGGATGACTCCGTACATCTTTTATTCAATCCGCCGGGCGCACGATATCGGTCTTGCACGGTTTGCAAAATCAGATTCTGTTAATATGTATATATCAGTTTGCTTAGCATCGTTTTTTTCTTCGCATGGTGTGCCAAGGGCTCCGTTGCCCTCATGTGTGTAAGGGGCTCGCTTCGGCGGTTTCCACTGCTGGTGTGGCAGCTGAGACCGTCATGAAGGCTGCTTAGGGTGATGGGCGCTCCGGGTTTAAACACACAACATGCAGCAATGTGCGATGGAGTCTGTGGCTGGGGTGCTCTCTTGTGTGCGACGTGCTCTCAAGCAGTGCCGAGGTACTAGCTGCAAGTAATGGCGGGGCGTGCTGCATGTGCGTGCGGATGAAGGAAGTGGGGCTTATTGTGAGTGGGGTCAGTAGGAATTGGGGCGCGGTGAATTAAGGGCGCGGTGAGATTTTGTATAGAAATGGCTCATCCTGGCGGAAATGGCCTCGCTTCTTATATAACGAAGCCTCAGAGGATTGCGGCGCCTGTGTACACCCCTAGGGAAGGGAAGGGAAGGGAGCGGACACCATCTAGGGCGCAAGGAAATGAATGAAGTTCTGTATATTGGATCGTTCGACTGAATCGCTCGCGGTGGCAGTAGTGCTGCTGCTGCTGCTGCTACCTCCTTGCATAGCGCATTGGACACTGTATTTAGGGGCCACATATGGATGTCAAGGAAATGAATTTATTTATATACACAACGTGCAAAAAGCGAGGGTCCGCTGTGGGGAGAGAACGGAGAGATAAACATCAAGCCATGATGGGTGCTTGAAGTCCAGGAGAGGAAAGGGGTTGCAGAGCTCGGGCTTCGTTTGGCGTTGTGCGCATGTCTGGTGTTGTGGCACGGAACGTGCTGCTGATCATCAGGCCGGCTCAGCATTTTGATGCAGCAGCTTTTGGGTGAGCGGCTGAGCGCTTTTTGTTGTTGCTGCATAGTGTGTGTGTGTTTAGTCGTGCTTTCGACTAAAGTTTGTCATTTGTTTGGATGCGCCGTTGAGGTGGCGTTAGTATTGTGCCACTACTCGGCTGCTGCTGCTGCTGCTGCTGCTGCTGCTGCTGGAGATTGAAATGGCAACGGTTACTGGTGGGGCTCCAAAACGGTGTGGCATGTATAGGTGGGTAGGCAGGTAGGTGGGTCCGTATCTACTTAGGTACTTGTCGCGCGTTTTTTTAAGGTTGAGGCGATTTGCGGTTATGAGGCGCATGGTGTTGTCCTGTCCCCATGCTGCTCCTTTCTTGCGATGATATACCAACGGACCAACGTCCAGCCATCGACGTCCAGCCAAGCTTGCTCTTAATTTCTCTTACGATTTGTTGTTACTTAGTACGACATTTCAGTACGGTGCAGAACACTGTTTGACTGCGTGCGTGCTCTGTCTCAGGAGTTACTGACAACGCATGTCGCTTGATCGTGTTTGATTTCCCAGTAGCGGTAAATGTAGGTGTGCTTGCTTGCTTGCTCTCCAGAGGACGAATCACGGTATGGCTGGCCCTCTGTTTTCTAAGACGTCGATGTGGATACGCCATGCGTTGTAGGGGACAATTACTGTTTCCATCTTGGAGAGGGGCAGGGAGAGTGAGCAAAAGGAGGTATTATTGTCGTGATGCCGTACGGTACGTGTTTTTCGTTTCTTACACGCGGTTGTGGATTCCAGGCGTTATATATTCTAGGTAATATAGTTCGATGTTCGGTATACATTTACATTATGTACATGATATGGCTTCCCTGAACCAATAAAGCGCTAATTGTTAGGAAATTAGCCTGGTGTTTGTGACCGCCGCCTGCCCATTCTTGTCTGACCTTCTTAGTTTGGTGGCCGCCAACCTGAACAAGCAAGCCTGGTTGCGTTGCGTTGCGCTACACGCACATGCAAAACACGATTTTTTACGGCGATGCCCTGGTGGGCCCCTTCCAGGCACCAAGCAAACAAGCTATAGCTTGGATAGGAGCAGCAGCGAGCAGCTTGGAAAGTACCACCGACTGGACCGACCGTTTCGGTGGTGGACGACGGTGACGGTTTAAGGCTGGCTACGGTTGTGTGGCTTAGGAGGGTCGTTTCGTGTTGGGGCTGTTAGGGCTGTGTGCCCCGAGCAGGCGAGGGTTACAACTTACGAGAAGCTACGATTCGCGGCGGGAGACCCTAAGCCCATAAAAAGCTGAAAGTCCATTTTAACGGAGGACGAGCGTTTGAAGCCCAGAGCACGCGAACCCGGCAACGACAAATGCTCTGTGGGTGTCGACAGAGATCAACAAGGGGATCCATGCAACCTAACCGCAACAACACTCAAATACCCATCAAATTATCTACGAGAAAGAATGTTTTCTTAGGGTTTTGGTTTAAATTCGATACACTGCCAAAAAAACTAAAACCCCAAGATTCTTCCGGAGGCCTGTCACCCGGATGTCGTCGGTCCTCTTCACTAGCACACTCTCACACACCCCACACACACATACACGCAGTGTGGACTGTGGCCCCTCATGCCCCTCTCCTCCCGCTAGGGGGAGAGCACTCCGGCGGTCATTCCCGTTGGGGTACGGTTAGATGCCCCTGGCCCGGATCGATGGCCCGGATCGAGGCAGTCATGTAACAAATACACACACAACACACAAATACACACACAACACACATATACACACACAACACACACATATACACACACAACACACACAGATACACACATACACATAAAGACATCAGCGACAAAACCCTTCTTTCACCCCATCTCACTACTTCCCCCTCCCGCCCTCCCTCACTCAGTTCCCCACCTTCCCACCATTCAAAGTTCCCACTAAGAGTCAGGTTCCGGTTCCCCAAACCGCGTCAGGTCAAAGGTGAGGGTCTTGCTGCAGCCCCTCTCCGAGTCCCGGCACACGCCGACCAGCAGATCCGCCTTCTCGTAGAAATTCTCCTGTGCAAGGCCAGGGGGGCCCAGGAGAACGTGTCTTAGCTGAAGAAGAGGTTTTGGGAAGTTGCGGGCGTTGCTGGGGGCTGGGACTCCCGGATAAGGGGCCGTGACGGCAGACAGGGCAGGGCTGCTAGGGGGAAGTTTTAGGTCTCAGGGTTCATTTTAAGGATGCGGGTAGACGCCGCCGTAAAGCAGCGCCACGGGAGAAAAAAACACTACACGCACGATTACGTCACCTAACTGCCATCTGATAAACTAACTGCCACCGGTTGCGATCACGGGCGGGCCAAACGATTTGAACACGATCGCGGATTTTGCGATGGAGGGTCCCAGAGCGATGGAGGGTCCCAGAGCGATGGAGGGTCCCCGACGCAGTCAGCTATGCAGCCTCGCTGACAGTAGCTTTTGCACAGTTGCACGCGTTACAGCGGGAGCGGGAGGGGGGCCACAAACTCCCACACACCTTGAGGCTGATGACGATGGACTGGAAGCCCTGGGGAGCCTCACCACCACCACCACCATCACTACTGCCGTCGACAACCGCACCAGGCCCGGTGCCCGGCCGGGTGCGTCGGCGGATGTAGTGCGCCACACGCGCCACATTGGTG
>NW_003307595.1:733604-741712 GCF_000143455.1 Volvox carteri f. nagariensis
CGCCCCCTCACCTCCCCCTCCCCTTCACCTCCCCCGCCCCCTCACCTCCCCCTCCCTCCCCTCCTCCCCCTGGGGCCCCCTCACCGCTGAGCTGCTCCATGTCCCTGAAGCGCTTGGCGGGGGGAATGGCCGTGTACTTGATTCCCCCCGCGTACGGCTCCTCCTCGTTCTCCAGGTGCAGGTACGCCTGACCCCCCAGCGGGTGGGTGGAGCTGCGAGTGAGGTCCTTGTAGATGGAGCTGATCTGAGGGGCGGGGAGGGGGACGGAGAGAGGGAGGGAGGGAGGGAGGGAGAGAGGGAGAGAGGGAGAGAGGGAGGGAAAGAGAGAAAAAGAGGTTAACGCTGGTGTGGGAAGGCAGCTGGGGTAGGAGTGGGTGTGCCGTACATGCCACAGGGCCCACCAACCTCACGGCCCAGTGGCCCCAGTGAGGCCCGCCTCCCCCCTTTCCCCCCGTGGAAAACCCCTCTCCCGCACCCTAACCACAAACATACACGCGCACACACACACACACACACACACAGCGCACCTGCTCCGAGATGTGTTTGAAGGCCGCACTGAAGAGGTCCTGTCTCTGTGTTCGAACCCGGTTGAACTCCTCCGCGGCGCTGGTGGCCTCCGCCTGAGCCGCGTGGAGGGCGGCCAGCTGTGTTGATGTGGGTAGGGGGGGACGGGGGAACCGGGGGGTTGTAGGAATTGGGCTCAGGGATTATGTGTGTGCATGAGGGGGGCGGGGTGTGAGGTGGGGCCGGGCGAGACAGGGCTGGGTTTGTGAGGTGGAGGTGGAGGTGGAGGTGGGGTTGGGGGTGGTGGGGAAACAGGAAGAGGGCGACGACCGAGCGGCGGCAGTGTTGATGTTGTTACAGGGTGGTTAAGCTTCACCAGTGGCCTCCTTCCGGAGGCAGTTCCCTGCTCTCCCCTGCTAGAGGGGCACCCTAATCCATTCACCCCATCCGACTTCAGAGTGTACTCTTTGAGTTCGGCAACTCACCACCAGCATCCAACCAAATCTAGCGGATCAACGGCGCGTCAACCTAGTTCCTGGTCAGCTCGCAGTGTTATGGAGGAGAACGAAAAAATGAAACCGACAACCCCTTTCCCCATCTTCCCCCCCCAACACCCGCACCTGTTCCCTCTCGCGCTCCTTGACAGCGCCGTACTGCTCCACCGCCCGCATGTTGGGAGCCGCCTTGTCCAGCTCAGACTGCAGTGCGGTGATGCGGTCTCGGAGCTCCGAAACCACACGCTCGCGCTCACGGGCGGTTTCGGCGGCCAATTGCTGCCTGTGGCGGGTGTTGGTGCACATGGCGGCATATCGCAGTCGGAACGGGGGAGGGGGAAGGGGGGGTTGTGTGGGTATGTCATAGCACCGAGCACGAACAAGAGTGCATTCTTAAATGTGGTTCATTTTTTATCTGTTATAATTATTTATAAGGGATATATCAATAAATCATGGACTTGAGGGGCTGCATAGACAAGTACTGGTGGACTCCCCCTCCCACCCCTCGCCCCCCCCTTCCCTACCGAGACCATAAGACGCTACTCCCCTCCCTTCCCATTCGTCTTTCCTTTCGCCCTCACTCTCCCACTCACCCACTCCCAGTTCCGCAAGAATGCGGGGGAGTCCGTCAAAGCCCCGGGGCCATCGCACACACACACATGACTAACAACGGCACCCCGCCCTAGCCCCCTCAAACCCACCTGCTAAGACGGGACGTGTCCAGCTGCCGTACAAGCTCCGACATGGCGGATGCCAGAGCACGAGTCGAGGGAGGGCCTTCGCCGCTGCTGCCGCCGGCGCCGCTGCCGCCGCCAGCTGAGCCCTCCGCCGTGGCGGTCTCGCCCCCATCCTCGCCGCCGCCGATGCCCGCTACGAGCGCATCCAGGTCAATAAACGCGCCACCGCCCCGGGCGGTAGCTCCCGCCTCCTGGTCCGCCATCTCCTCGTCTTCATCCTCCTCGTCGTCCTCCGATTCGGTCGTTCGACGTTTACGGGGCAGCTTGACCTGCCGGGTCGGGTTCGAAACACCATTTTTAAATGTATTCATTTAACATTTACTAAAAGCCGTGAGAAAAGCGGCAAGCGGGAGCGCCTGCGGGTGCGGCACCGGTGGGCCTGACAAGCCGATGATATAACAAATATAAAGGGGGAATTACACTCGCCGCAGCCGCAGCCGCAGCCGCAGGCGCTCCCCCCTTTTCTCTCCCCCAACACACACGTTCCGCTACCCGGATAGGTAGGTGGCGACCTTACCGCGCACCTTCCCTCTCATCACCCCCATCCCCCCATCCCCAACCCACCTGTTCGAGTCGTGCCGAATTCACCACGTCCAGCATTCTGGTGGCTCTGTCCTCCACCGCCAGCCCCGCGCGACTGGCTCCGCGCCGCAGCTCCGCAGTGCGCCGTACAAGGTCGGAGGCGGACCGCTGCAACTCGGCAATACGCTCCTCCTCCGCCGCCACCTGCCGCCACGCGGGAAAACAACGACGGCAACAATACCCAACAGCCAACGGTAACGACCACGGTTGCAGTGGCAACGGCAACGACAGCAGTAGTGTTAGTGTTAGTGTTAGTGTTAGTAGTAGTAGTAGGAGTAGGAGTAGGAGTAGGGGGAGGAGGAGCAATAGTCGCAGTTGGGGGCGACGGCAGCCGCAACAGAATGGTGGATACAGCTAGGGTAGGGTCCGGTGGGTTCCGAAGGTAAGGGGGACCGACCACTCCCCCCGGAGGACCGACGCCGCCACAGACCAACAGCAGTGCGGACGGCAGCGGGATCAGCCGCGGGTGGCGGCAGCCGGGGTAAGGAGTAAGCCGCAAGATGACAAACGACAAACCAGCTACCACAAACCAGTCAGTCAGCCCCACCTTCAGGGTCCCTTAGCCCAGACCACCACCACCACCATTACCACCACCACCATTACCACCACCACCAATACCACCACCACCAATACCACCACCACCACCACCCCTTCCCCCTCCACACCTTGTTCCTGAGATCGTCCATCTTGTCCGTCAGGGCCTTCACCTCCACCTCCACATCCGCCGTCGCAGCCTGCGCCGCCGCCGCCTCCTTCTCCAGCACCGCCTGACGGGCCGAGTGCTCCGACAGCTCCTCCGCCGCGTCCTTGGCGGCGGTCCGCAGCTTGGCCAGCAGCGACCGCTCGTACTCGAGCTGAGACTCCGTGTGTGTGCGCTGCGGAAAGAAGGAAAGAAAAAAAGAGGGAAAGAAGGAAAGAAGGAAATTTTCACGCGAGCTGCTAGAGCAGAACGGCTAGGGCAGAAGGGCCCAGACGGCCACGGCACGCGACACCCCCCCCTCACAACCACACCCCCCTCAGAACATCCTCCCTGCGGAAGGGGGGAACAGAAGGGATCTGGGGGAAAGATCCTCCCTAGGAACCCCTCTCCTACTAACTCCCCCTTACTACCCCACTAACCCCCCCTTACCTCCCGACTTCGTCAATTGACTTTGTTTTTTGTGATTTCTGACTTTGTTCTGTGTCTTTCCCCTCCTCCCCTCCGTCCTCCTCACCCCCTCGCCCTCCCCCCTCCCCATCACACACACATACATACACACACATACACACACATACACACACATACACACACATACACACGCATACACACACATACACACATACACGTACACATGCATACACACATACGCACACATACATACATACACGCACACACATACACATACACATACACATATACACACATACACACACGCCACCTCACCCTCTGTGTGAGTTCCCTTCTCCGTTCCTGCACACTGGCCTCAAAGCTGGCATGCCGCTCCTCCCAGTCCCGGATGGAGCTGACCCCCACCCGACGGGAGAAGTCCGCCATGACGCGGTCGGTCACGCGGTTGATGGCGTCAGTCAGCCGCTGCAGGGAGGCCCCGGGGCACGGGGGGAAATGGGAACTGTGTAAAAGAGTTTGGGTGATGGGAGCTGTGTAAAAGAGTGGGTGAGGATGTGCGAGCGAGGGAGTGCGAGAGAGGGAGTGTGTTTCGCAGGGGAATCGAGTTGGATTGTGTTTAGGTAAACTGATGTAAAGAGGTTCAGGGGAAGAAGTCCCTACATGCAGAACTTTATATTGAAACAAGTATCAGTTAGTGTGAATGTACGTATGTATGTATGTACGTATGTATGTATGTGTGGATGTGTTTTGGGAGAGGATTTGTGTGCTTGGGGGGTTGTGCGCGGGTATGATGACGGACACCACCGCTTGTGTGTGTGGGGGGGGGAGCCCGGCAGATATCGGAATGCTCCCCCCTCCCCCCCTGGACAGCATCAACTACATTCCCGACCAGCTTCCCGACACCCCCTCACAACCAACACAAATTTCATCTCTTCACGAGCCTTCATGCCTCTTCATGAGCACATACATACATACACACACATACATACATACATACATGCACACATGTCCCACCTGAATCTTCCCTGCCCGCGCCTCCATCCGCGTCTGCAGCTGCTGTACCTCGGGGGCCTTACGGTCCGCCTCCGCCTCGGCTCGCTCAGCCTGGGCCAGCAGACCCGCGGCCCGGCTGCCGGACTCCTGAAACACACATCCACAGGTACGTACAAACATACATATTTAATATACTATATTTAATATAATATGTATTCATGCACATTATATGCATGCATGCAAGGTGTCAGACTGCAGTGCGGCGGTGATACTTCTACCTGGGTCGCACAGGCGCATTGGCCTTTAAACTCCCATTGTTTTAACTTTCTTACCAAGTGGTGGTGAGGTGTGTCCCGCTGCTGGAACAGCGAGACCTCTGGTTTTTCCCCCACCCACCCCGGGCAATCCCTGGGATTGCCACAATGCGGCGGTCCCTGGTTTTGTCGCTGCTGGCCCCGGGTGGGTCGCCCGGGTGGCCCTTGGCTTCCTTTGCTCCTCCCCTCCAAGCCCCACCCCGCAGCCAGCACGCCCGCTCCGGCCCCCATAGCACAGCACAGCACAGCACAGCATACCTTGGCATCTGCCTCCGCGTACTTGATCTTGCTGTTCAGCGCCCCCATCTCCCCCGCCAGCACCTGCTCCGCCTCCGTCAGGCTGCGGGAGGTGGGCAGTCGCTCCAGGGAGGCCAGCACCTCCTCCAGCTCCCTGCGGAGGCGAGTCAGCTCGCCCTCGTCCCAGCGAGCACCTCGAGCCTCGGGGGGAGCACTGCCGCCTTTCGGGGGGGGGGGCCGGAGGGGGAAAGAGAGGGGGAGGGGGAAAAGGGGGATGGAGGGGGGATTCATATCTTTTCATATGCAAGATAGAAAGAACGTCCTGTCAACGCCCAGACGGACGGACGGACGGACGGACGGACGGGTGTGAGGGAGTTGTCGGCGGGTGTGAGGGAGGAAGAGGATGACTGCATGCAACCGCGGTGGAGGGGGGGGGAAAGGGGGTGGAGGGGTCCGACCGGAAGCAGGTGGGGTAGATGTGCGTGGGTCCGGCGTGTGTGTGTGTACATATTTTGGACAAACGGAATACGATCGCGAAAAAAACAAGGGCGAGCCGTACAGCAAGGTAGGCAGCAGCGTACCGAAGCCAAAACACAACTCCTTGCAGCACCCCCTCCCAAACCCCCCAAACTCCCCCAACCCCCCTCCCAACCCCCGACTACCCCCCAGTCCCCCCCTCCCCCCCCACCTGTCATAGTTCCCCTCTTGGCGATGAGGGTGCCCTGCAGGGTCACCACCTTGAGCCGCTGACCTCCGAACGCCAGATCCCGGGCGTGGTCCTCATCCTCACAGATGACCGTGTCGCTGCATCACATCACATGGCATGACATGACAACATAGGCGAAGGTAGAGGGGCGCCAATGCACACAACATATACACACGCACGCACACACATACACGCATACGTATACACACACATACATACAGGCACAAGGGCCATGAGGGCCACCCACCCACGCACTTACCGGCCCTGTCTCTTCACTATGCCACATACCCGCGCACCTGCGTCTTATCGCCCGCACCAGCACCCACAAACACCACCACCACACCCCAAGCCTTACCCCCCCCTCCCCCCCCTAACAACCCCCTTCCCCCCCTCCTGTAGGGGCCCCCTCCACCTCCTACCCATTTCGAACACACGTACCCCAATGCGAACTGAAAAGCCCGCTCCATGCGGCGGTCGGGTATGTCCAACAGATCAATGGCCAACTTGGCTCCGGGACCCAACTGCCGTAACCGCTCATTCACGGGTTTCACCTGTTGCAGTACACACACGCACACGCACTCGCTGAGCGAAGCGGGTTATGGAAGGACGGAACAGGGAGGTGGTCTGGCGGGGAATCCCTTTGGGATTATGGGAGGTTGTGTGTGTGCGAGGGGGGGGAGGAAAGGTGTGTGTGTGTGGGGGGGAGGGGTGCGTGTGTGGGGTGGGAAGGGGGTGTGTGGGGGGTGAGGTAGGAGTGTATGTGGGTAGTGGGGGTGTGTGCGGGGGGGGTGGGGGAAGGTAAAGATGCATGTTTGCAGTTGGTGTTGTGAGGGCCCACGGGGAGCATTCGGGAGGTCGAGGTGCGTGGAAAAGGAAATCCAAGCACACAGCAGACAGCAACCAGGAAGGAAAGGAAGGAAAGCCGTACAGGACGTACAGGCAGTTATCCGGCAGGGTAGGGGGACGAAAGCTTGCTCCTGATTCCGGTCCCCTACCTCCCACCCCACCGTCCGTCCTCCCCACGAGCACCCCCGCATAAAACGCACATACATACATACATGCACGCAAACACGCGCGGGTATACGCACACACACATACACATCCGTCCGCCCGTCCGTCCGTCAACCGACAATTGCCGTACTCACTTTTAGGAAGTCTAATGGCAGGAAATTCATGGTGGGCTTCTTCTCGTCACGGAGGATCTTCGAGGGGGAGAGAGAGAGAGGGGATGGTGAGGAGTGGAATGTTTGAAAATGGAAGGTACGGGTTAGCTGAATGTGTGCCAACATACACACACACACACACACACTCCTTTCCCCCTCCTTGAACTTCCCTCCTCTCCAAAACCCCTCCCTCACCTGGCCCCCTGCACCCATCGGTACGCCCCGAACGCCACTACATACATACACACATTCTCTTCTCTTTTCCCCCTCCACACCCTTACAAACCCCCCTCCCCTCCCCTCCTCTCCCCGCTTTTCCCCATCCAAAACACCTACCTACCTGCCTACCTACACACCTACATACCTACACACGCACCTGGATGCACTGCGAGGCGGTTGCCTCATTGTTAACCACCACACTGTCCAGGTCCCTCTGCATCGCCACCGACAAGGCCAACTGATAACGACTCTGAATGGGCTTAGCCAGGGTAACCAACTTGCCGTACACGGTGCCTGGGGAAGAAGAGGGCAGGAGGAAAATACGAGACCGTTGAGAGCTGACGACGAGATGGACGAACAGACCCAAGGGCCCCACCCCACCCCACCCCACCCCAAGTCACTACTGGTCCGCAACTTCAAAAAAATATTCCTGATGCAGTAGCTGAAGTATCCGTCTAGCTCTCGTATCTGCTGCTATCGTCTGTGGTTCGTCGTAACCCACTCCCAACCCCCAACTCCCACTCTCACTCCCCCCACCCACCCCAACTCCAGCCCCCACCCCACCCTCACCCCACCCACCCACCCGGAAAGCGCTGTTTGAGTCTCTCCGCCATCTCCGATATTTCCCGATCCCTCCGGCTCTGGTTGCGGTCCATCCGTATGTTCTCCAGAGCCCGTTCCAGGCGCTCCTGGTCGAGTTGGAGCCGCTGACGGGCGGCACTGGGGAGGTGGGCGGGGGTGGGGGGAGAAGAGTGGGGGAGGGAAGTGTTGTGTGAGTGTGTGTGTGTGTATGTATGAGTGTGTATGAGTGTGTGCGTGTAGAGAGAGGTTGGGACCGGGGTGCTGGTGGATTCACGGGACGTCGCCCACCCAGCTACCACTACCACTAATACCACTAATACTACCGCTACCTCCTTCAATATTAGATATTCCTAATGCAGCACTTATCGTCTCCTGAGCTATCCGTCTATCTCTGGTATCTTCTTCATTCGCCCATGGTTCGTCTTTACCCCTAAACGCCGTCATTGTTTTAAAAAGGTTCAATCTCCCGG
>NW_003307595.1:741801-745372 GCF_000143455.1 Volvox carteri f. nagariensis
CGATGGAACCAAAAAAGGGGGGGAAACCCCGCAACATCACACGTGGCTCCAGAACCCCAAAACACACCACCACCGCCACCTCCCCCCAAGGAAACAGGAACAGGGGCGGTGGCGGCGGCAGTGGCGGCGGTGGCGGCTGTGGGAGGGGTATTCGATCATCAGACTATCACACGTTTCAAACCCCCACCCCAGCACGGGGGCCACATTTCCCCCCCTCCCCGGGGAAGTGGCGGGAAGAACATATCGTCATTCCAACCAATTTGCCCCATCCTGGAGGAGGTCCTTTACCACCGCGCTCCCCCACCCCCCATCCCACGTCTACACTCGCCGCTAAGGACCCTACCCCCACCCCCAAAACCCGCATACATGCACGCACATACATACGTACATACGGATACATAAATACACACACACATACATACATACGTACATACCTAGCTACCCATATACACACACTCCCTTCCCCGGTATCTCACTTGGCCTCCGCTAGCTCCGCCTGACTGGCCTCACTGCGGACCCGGACCTCCTCCGCCTGGGACCGCAACTGGGCGGCACGGTTTCGGAGCTGCTCGATCTGGGTCTGCAGCTGGGAGAGCTGCTCTCTGTCGGTCTGTACGTATGTCAGGGGTGGGGGTTGGGGGGTTACGAGGGGTGGGCGTGTATGAGCGCATGCGTGTGGTATGGTGGGTGGTGGATAAGTGGGGGGTTGGGCGGATGTGTTAGTGTATGTATGTATATCTGTGTGTATACGCGCGTGCCAATGAGTAGGGGTGTAGCGGGAAGCGGGTAACGCAGCGATCAGCCTGATTAAAAGCCGTACACCAAGACATCCTCTTCTTCACCATGACGCGAGGTAAACTCCACCACTACCGGCCTTTGGCAGCGCGCATCTCTTCAAACCCCCTCCTCCCCTCCCCTTCCCCCCTCTCCTCCTCCCCCTCTCCTCCTCCTCCTCCTCCTCCTCCGCCGCCTACTACTACTACTACTACTACTACTACTACTACTACTACTATTACGGGGTTTTGACCACCAACCCCCCCCCGACACATGACGCAATCATTATTTACCAGTGAATGCAGTTCTTAGTGTTACCCAGTGTTATCAGTGTTGACCCAGTAACCCCCCCACCCCCATGCCCCCACCCCCGCCCACTATACACCTAATCCCAGCAGTAGCAGTCGCAGTAACAGCAATGGTGAGACCCACCTCCTGCTCCGCCTCCAGGGTTTTCCGCTCACCGGCCTGACGGGTGGTCTCGGTCCCCACCTGGACCTGTGGGAGGGGAAGTTCGGTGGGTCGGTCGGGAGCAATAGCAACAGCAGTAGCAACATCAGTAGTAGCAGCAGTCGTCGTTCGGGAGCAGTAGCAACAGCAGTAGCAGCAGTCGTAGCAGCAGTCGTAGCAGCGCCGTAGCAACAGCGGTAGCAGCACTAGTAGTAGCAGTTGCAGCAGTAACAGCAACAGCAGTAACAGTCGTAGCAACAGCAGCAGTAGTAGCAGCAGCAACACATAAAGGAGTTCTAAGCAGCGCAATGAGGGGGCCCGTCGGACATGCATGGCCCGACTTCGCTCCCTCCCCCCCCTCCCTCCCTCGTCCCCTCGCCCCTATACCTTCAGCCTTGCGTACTCCTCCTGCATGGCCCGACTGTCCAATGCAGTGGTCTGGTTGTGTGCTGGGTAGTGCGCCTCCACCTCCTCTTGAAGCTCGGCCTCGCCTAAAGTGTGGCCGTGCGTGTGTGAGAGTGTGTGGGTATGTGCGGGTATATATTTTTAAAAACTACCGCCGCGGGCCGAAACCGGCGATGATGGCACATACACGGTAGGTTTACTGTAAGCATGTAGTTGTATGATGTGTGAAACAGGGGGGTATATCTTCACCCGTGGCAGCTACCCTGCGAAACCCTGCCTTCCCCGGTATTTCGGGGCACCCTCATCCAGTCACCCTAGTCAACTTCTCAGTGGATCGCTCAAGTTCAGCACCCACCACCGGCATCCAACGGAATCTGCCACATCAACGGCGGCTCAACTCCATTCCTGGTCGGCTCGCAGGTTAACTTTATCCCAGGTCACCACCGTTCATCAACTAGGGGCGCAATACCTTCCACCATCGGAAGGATTTTCGACCTTAATAGGTCTCAATCTCGGAATCTCCCGGGGGCAATGGTCGCGCGTTACCGCTAGTGCCTAACGTATGTATGTATGTATGTATGTATGTATGTATGTATGTATGTATGTATGTATGTATGTATGTATGTATGTATGTATGTATGTATGTATGTATGTATGTATGTATGTATGTATACATTCATGTATGTGCATGCGGATGGAGGTTGGAGGTCAGGGGAGATGGGGGTGGGGGGAGAAGCGGTCTAAGGCGCCTTAGGAGGGCCTAAGGACAGTTAGCCCGCTCCTTTGCTTGCGCCTTTCCTCGATATTTTTTGGTTGGCCATTAGCCGTGTATGATTGAACACCTGCCTGTCATTTCCCTTCCTATCCTTTTTCCTTTCCCTTCCCTTCCCTTGCCGTGGCCGCCGTTCCCCTTTCCTTTCCCTTTCCTGTCCCCTCTGTGTGACTCGCCTTGCTCAACCTGCTTCAGGTCCGCCTCCAGCTTCTTGATCTTGCGCTCCTGGTCCGCCACCTGCTTGTCCTTGTCAGTCAGGGCCTTCTGACCGATTCGGATGTTGCGAACCAGGCGGGACAGCTCCTCCTTGGCCTTCAGCAGGGCGGGGCTCTGAGAGGGCGGGAGGGCGCGGAGAGGGCGGGAGGGCGTGTGTGTGTAGGTGTGTGTGTGTAGGTGTGTGTATTTGAACTGAGCCGCGTACGTTAAGGTTGACTGAAGAAGTCACATGCGTATAGGAATGTGTGCGTGTGTGAGAGATACAACACCTGCCTTGCCCTTCCCTGCTTTGGTTTGGTTTGTTTTTCTACAGCTTCATATAATGTGTCCCTCACCCGCCGCCGACACAACGTGACATGCAGCACATGACGCATCGCACCTTCTTGTCCCGGTCCTGTTGCACCTTCTTCAGCTTCTTCTCCAACAGCGCAATCTCCTTCTTGAAACCGGCGGCAGCTCGACGGTTGGTTTCTACCTGTAGCAAGTACAGCAACACAGCCACAAAGCCACGTACTCACACGTCATGCCGTACAGGGTAAATAGAGCAGCCGCGGCCGTGCGATGCTGATCGGGCGGCATGTGAAAATGTCACGATGACGATGATGAGGATGATGACTGTGATGATTATGATTATGATAATAAAATAGTGATGATGACGATAACAAAAATTGTATTATGATGATGGTGGTGGTGATGAACGCGCGGGGGAAGGACATCGAACACACCACAGAGCGCCCAAAACACACTTGCATGCACACACGCACGTTGCACTACTGCACTACGTACCACTTGCAAGAGGGGAAAACCGCCCCTAAGCCCACCTACCGCGGGCGTATATATGTATACGACCGACATAACATATAACATATATACATATATATTATATACATTTAATATCAGGTATATACCTGTAATATCACCCAGTTTAGTTAGTCGGGTGTGTATGTGCGTGTG
>NW_003307595.1:745422-788261 GCF_000143455.1 Volvox carteri f. nagariensis
AAAAAGCGAAAGACACGCACATACACACTCGCGCGCACTCCCCACAACCCGAACAGAGCTGGTGACTAACTATTTGGCAACAGCACAGGTACGGCCGCATCATGTACCGGACAGCCCGGGGCGGACTTGGCTACACACGTACTGGGCGAACACGGACACGGACACGAAGACACGTACCTTGGCGTCATGGCCCTGAGACTCGTTCTGCAGTCCATCCGTCCGTCCGTCCGTCCGTCAGTATGCAGCAGCGGGCGGGCAGCAGCGGCGATAAGGACTGAAACAACAGCAGTTTAAGAATAGGCTAGTGGTTTAAAAATAGGCTACTTGCGTTCGAGCCTTTAGGGTTGTCCCCTGTAGTTTCCCTCAGCAAGGTAAAGAAGAAGCTTGACAAGGGACGACGACACACTCTGCCATTAAACGGCACTTTATGAACTCCTTGCAGCCCACCGTCCGCGGTACGGGGCTCAGCTTGCACCTGACTGGCGGACTGACTGACTGACTGACGGATGGATGGATGGCCTCAGGGCGAAAAGACCCACATCGGCCTCCTCGCCGCAGGCAGGAAAAGCTGGGAGCACGGGGTTGAGCGGCCTTATGAACCGTACAAAGCCGGAGAGCCCGGAAGTCCAGGTTGTTGAACGTCTGCACATCGACGATCATTCACGTGACCTACCCTGGGCCCTGCCCGGCTTGATAATCCCACGACGATAAATGTACGACGGCGTACTCGTAACTGCCGTACTTCACCCCACTCCGCGCACAACCGCATGTGGCCTTACTAATTACCGCCAATTCTTCCCGCATTCTGATCTACTGATCGCTTCCCGCAATTTCCCCCACGAGTGCAGGCGCACGCATTCTTCTTCTTTCCTTCTGATTTTAAATCATACGCTATTCAGGAATTCGGCGGGAAGGTCGTATGTCGAGAGGGCAATATACACATGCACACACCCTCAGCCTCAACCCCTCTCGTTTACACGTGACACATACATACATACATACATACATACATACATAGGTTTCGCCTCTAGCACCCCTAGCCTCCCTCTTTCCTTCCCGCTCCCACCCAGAAGACACCCGCCCCACCCGGCCTTACCTGCAGTGCTGCCAGCGCCTCCTCCGCCTGGCGCTGGTCGTCCACGGCCTCCAACAGACTACGACCCTCCACAGCCAGCTGCCAGACAGCCATATCGGACTTGAGACCGCGCTGCAGGCCCGGAGGGTGGGGGGGTTACGACGAAGCATAGGCTGGGCCGGGGTGGGGGTGGGATACATGCAAAAGGCAACAAGGATAACAACTGCCGACGTCCCAAGTAAGAGGGGGGGGTAACACGAACCACTCACGCTTGAAGGAGGTAAGGAGGGGGCGGGGGAAACACAGACTTACATACACAAAAGCAAGCGCGATGGCAACTCATTTAATCAAGACACGTGCATATACACATATGTGGTACAGGAAGTGGCGTCCTGGGTTGCTTAACGCAATGCCTAACTTCTCGATAAGCGTGCTGACGTCATGCATAAGCCCTCTATCCTCTACCCCACGGCGGCCAGTTTTGGCGCCTCACAAATACTCCACACTCCTCTCCCCAGAGTCTGCTCCCACGGTTCCGCTGCTCCCGAGTCTTGGCCCCCCCTCTTGGGCCCCCTCTTGGCCCCCACCTGCCCCTGCCTCCTTCTCCCTCCCCCTGTTTTCCCTGCCTCCTTCTCCCTTCCCCTCCTCTCCCGCACTCCTCACCAGCTCCTCCAGTGCCTTGGCGTGCTTCTCCGCATCCTCCTTCTCCCTCTTCTTTGCCTTCAGCTCGGCAAGAATCTGCTTGCGCTTCGCGAACAGCAGACTCACCTGCATCAGCAACTCAAGGGTACAGGGAGAGGTGCCAATACCCGTGAGGCCAGGGTTGATGAGCGGTGCCGAGCGCGGGCCAAGGCGAGAGCAAGCCAGGGAACCCCGAAAGAGCCTGACGCGAGTGCGCATGTGCCGCCCTCCCTTCTTACCTTCTCCTCGGCCTGGGACCTAGCTCCGAGCAGCTCATCGAAGCGAGCCCTCAGCGCCTCACTGCCGCTGATTTGCTCGAACAGGGTGGTGAGGCCTTGAGGGCTTTTGGCGGCCACCGCCTCGATATCACCCTGCCGTGGGTAGAGGGTGAGGTGGGTTGAGGGTGAGGTGGGTGAGGGGTAAGGATTGATCCCTCCTCCAATCCTGCAGGAAACCACGAGGCCCGGAGGTTCTCCTCATAGGAGGCTCTTCCACGCCCGGCTCTACACTTGAAGCTACAACCACCTCCCTCCCGACCCCCACCTCCCTCCCGAACTCCCCCTTTCCGGGCCTCATCCTCCCCCCTTACGTCTCCCTCACCTGGAACACCAGGAAGTTTCGGACCTTGACCAGAATGCCCAACGTGGCCAGCTTCTTGCAATAGGCGTCCCATGTGACGATCTGGTCGTCAACTCGATATTCACTTTTGAAGGTCGCGTCCTGGTCGGAGCTGGTTGGCAGGATGACCCGGGCGAAGCTCAGCTCTCGTTCTGAAAGCCGTTGATCACCGTCGCTGCGTTCCTAGAAGGCCAAAACAAGAGGCAGGAGCAGAAGCAAGGGGCAGGAAGAGGCCAGGTAGACATGCCGTAGGAATTGTTGCGTCCGTCGGCACAGCGATGCGATTTTTACTGTTGTAGATTGGTTGCTGGTTGGCCAGGGTGAGATGATTTGGGTCAGCAAGGGAGAGGGGCTCTGGTCAATTCACCTGGAGAGCATAGACCAGCTTTACAAAGCCCCTTCGCGGCTGTGGGTTGGTCGTTGCACCGCCGTCGCTGTAGAGCAGCTCCTTCAAGGAGCCGCGCAGCTGCGTTGTCTTGACGCCTAGGACAAAGCTGATGGCATCCATCAGGTTTGACTTGCCGCTGCCGTTGGGCCCAATCACGGCGGTGAAGGACACGAAGGGGCCTATCCGGTGGTGACCCTTGTAGGATTTGAAATTTTCCACCTCAAGCCGCTTGATATAACCTTGGCTCGCATGATAATCGTTTTCCGCCATCCTGTTGTCTGCAGCTGGTATGTCCTAAGTTGTGCTATTACGATTCTGACCGCGACAGCACGTGCAGCGCAACCTTGGTAACCAAAGACTATGGCTAAGCATCAGAGGAGTTTAAGTAATTACGCCGGTACGCATCATGGAAAGGAGGGTCTCAGCCACGAAGCAGCCTGTCGAAAGTTACATTGGACGCCTATACTGGCACAAAGCACAACCAGGCACAACCAATCTATCTAAGCGTTACAACTGTTGCAAAAACAGTTGCCCTGGATAGGCGTTGCGGTTGATTCATTCGTGTTCAGATTGGCGCGCAGCATGAGCACAGCATGCAGTTCCCCGTACCGGTTCCAATCGGCTTCCCATTTGCGATGGAGGAAGACAGTTGGGGGCTCAGGAGGATTACGGAACCCAGTTTGTATTTGACCATAGAACACACAGGGCCGTCCTCTCTCTACCCGTTTCGGCACCCTTCCCCTTACGGCTTCGACCTTTCTTCTCTTTAGCGCTGTTCGCGACTCCCGTAACAAAAACCCTGCTTGAGTATCCTTCCTTATTGCACTTGCCCACAATCTGCAAGCGTTACTTTTTGCCGTCCTCAGCTTTCCGTCGCTGCGTGTCGGGTGCTCCAATATCCAGCAAGCCAGAAAACAACGCTACAATATGTATTTTCATTGTCAAATCTGGCCATAATGCTTTAATTCTCCTGGCTTTCATCTGGAGAGACCAAGCATGAGTTCACCAGGCAGCCCGGGCCAGTTTGCAACAGCGCGGCGGGATGATCCAGCTTTAACAATCTGCGTTGCAGGTTCCATTACTGCTATCACCTTGGCCTCGGCTGCATATCTTTGCTACTTGCGCTACCATGCTGGCAACAACGGGCTTCAACAGAATTTGGATGAATCCTTAAATGGCGAGCAATCCAACCAGCACTGTAACGGCAGATCTATTGGCAACGGGCCAAATAGAGGCAGCCGAGGATTGCCGGGCAATGCTTCCTCGGCAACATCCTTGGCATCGAAGCCTCACGCACGCGTTGCTGGCGCTGCCAGGCACAACACAGCGGAGGAAGCTAGGTCTTATGCCACCCGAGCAGCAACCCGTTTCAAAGGATTATTGGATGGTTTCGTGGGCATGTGGCGCCCGGCCGCTGCCTCGGCACCAGCCCCCTCGGATGTCGTCAACCGCGAACGTTTGATACCCGATATCACAGCATTTGCTGCTGGCGCAGAAGCCGTCCATCACCCAGATCAGCTGAGGCCTGGCAGGGATCTTGCAGTTGAAGAAGCTGGCCGCCTCGATGCGCTTGTGCCCGGACCTCAGGGCTTGCCAGCTGCACCGGAGGGCTTCGCTGTAGAGGAAGATGCTGCCATAGACCCCGAAGCGGAAGAGGAAGCTGAGGATGATGCGGCAGGTGCAGGTACGTTCATGTGCGGGTCCAGTCGCCGAGTCGCAACTGAGCCGGTACTTGTTGTGCTCAAGTACTTCAATATGGTCCGTCAATCGCATCCAGAAACTCATCGTCGTGCGACGTGCGATGTTTTTTTTCGCCACGAGTACGGCTGCCAGTGTGTCTTGTCAAGGGAACAACTCCTTGCCCTTGGCACTTTACATGAGCGGCGGCCGCGCCTTGCGTATATCGGTAGTGTACCGGTAGCTGACCACCAACATACAACCTCCCGATCTGGGTCTGCGGCAATTTGGCTCCGGAACCATCTTATGATCTGTCGTCCATAGGCTTACGCACGTTTCCAACCTGCTGCATTTTGTTCTCCGTTCGCTCACATCCGTTCTCTCATGTCACGCACGCACGCCGGGAAGGATCGCATGTGGGTCGATGTCCAAATTCGCCAATGGTCCACCCCGGGAACGGAAAGTCAGTCTTAACTGACCACCCGAATAGGTGTCGTGGCGTTTGTTGGGTGTCGTGCTGGTGGTGGTGCTGGTGGTGGTGCTGGTGGTGGTGCTGGTGGTGGTGCTGGTGGTGGTGCTGGTGGTGGTGGTGATGGTGGTGGTGATGGTGGTGGTGATGGTGATGGTGGTGTTGATGGAGAAGGATTGCTAATGTGTGTGTATGTAACCAACCTGGGCTATATGGGCTCTGTGTGCGGGCGCGTGTGTATGTATGTATGAATGAATGCTGTGTCCCCGGCTGTTCCGCAGGAGGGCATGTGAACTGGAAGGAGCTCCTGGACGAAGTGGAGGACGAGCTGGAGGTGCCGGTGAGTGGTTGAAGTGATGATGTATGTGCGACAAATGCTCAAAGAGGGGAGAGAGCCGTATGCATATATGTGCAAGGAGGAGGAGGAGCAGGGGGAAGGCGGAGGGAGGAAGAGGAAGTTGCCTCTGAAGGCGCTGGAAAAGGCAGTTGGGGCAACCTGATGCCGCCCCTCAGGAGTTTGAGGCGCACCCACCCCAGTGAACCCATGAACACCGATCACCGGTCTAACGGAAGGACGACACCGCCTAAGCGAGTGCACCCGTCCAAGTGCACGTGCGTCCAGACGGGGAGCCCAGTCTGTGCATTCCATCTGTCATTGGGCTGAGCTGTACCGCGCTGCTCATACTGCCGTACCGCCGTACTGTGTCGGTGGCCTCATGCCTCATCCCCCTTCATGCCCCTCCCTTCTTCCCCTCGTCCTCCTCATCGCCCTTCCTTCCTTGCCCGGGCCCCCCCTGCACCCCTCCCGCCCGCATGTGTTTGGTGTTTGTTGTTCGTGGTTGTCTCGTGCAGGATGAGTTCAAGGACCCAATATCCCTCAATGTAAGTTTGTTACCTTGTTGGAAATGTTGAAAATGACACGGCAACAAGGAGCGAGCCGTTGTTTGTTGGGTGTTGTTGATTACTTGATGCTGCTGCAACTGCGCTGCAGGTGATGCTGGACCCGGTGATCCTTTGCGCCACCGGTCAGGTGTACGAATACACCACCCTCAAGAACTGGTTCCGTACGGGCAACAGGCTGTGCCCCAAAACCAACATTGAGGTGCTGGATGTCCAGGTAGGTAGGGTTAGAAGCCGTACGGTCGGTGTACACGGGGTGGGTTTAGGAATCCTGCAGGATATCCTGTGTAGCCGTGTTGCCACTATGTAGTTGCTGATGCTGATGCTGATGCTGTTTTGCTGTCGCTGACGCTCTGCGGATGCGACGCGGTGTGGTTGCGTGGTTTTCAGCCGTTGTTTGGACCTCTCGGGGGCGGTGAGGGAGACCTCGTGCCGGATTTCCTCGCGCTGCCGCTCCTCGGCTGTTTCGCATCGCCTCCCACCGCGCCTTCCAACCACTTTACCCGTGCACAACCCCACACCTACCTGTACGGCATTGGTGGATGTTAGCGACGTTAGCGATATGCTCCCTTCTGCAGCCACGGCTTCTCTGCGCGCAGACAGACATACGCACACTCATTGGCTGCGCCTCTACGCGATGCTCCGCCCTATAAAAACAACCCCGTGACTTCTTCCCGTGACTTACGGAGGAATTAAAAACTTTAAAAAGGACGGGCTGTCTGAGCATATGATAAGCTAAATCTTATTATGTGCTCAGACAAGCCCCCTCTTTATTGTTGATAGACAGGGCCGAACAAAGAGGAACCAAAAGGGGATTGTTGTATGTATGTCGTCACAGGGGGGTTAAGCTACACCAGTGGCCTCCTTCCCGAGGCAGTTCCCTGCTCTCCCCTGCAAGAGGGGCACCCTAATCCATTCACCCCATCCGACTTCAGAGTGTACTCTTTGAGTTTGGCAACTCACCACCAGCATCCAACCAAATCTAGCGGATCAACGGCGCCTCAACTTAGTTCCTGGTCGGCTTTCGCAAGTTGATTTTATCACGTCCTACACCGTCCAAAAGATGGGGGGCCACCTCCCATTTCACCACCTCAAATACCCGAGAGGTCGGCAGGCGGATTTGAACCCGGACACTCCGGGAGCAGTAGTCAGGCCTTAACCTCTGCCAGCCGCCTGCCTGGATTGTTGTTGGTGTTGTTGCTGCTGCTGCTGCTGCTGCTGCTGGTGGGGTCGCAGGTCGTCCGGGTGCCCTGGCTCAAGGCTCGTATCCACGAGTGGCTGCAGCAACACGGCCGGGGACCCACACCGCAACCTGACGCCACGGAGCGTCTAGCACGTGAGTTCGTCGGCATGTCTGTCTGTCTGTCTGTTGACCATCCGTCCTTCCCTACGTGCGCACTTGATGTGTGCGCTCATACATGTATGTATGTATGTATGTATGTATGTATGTATGTATGTATGTTACACCACCTGCTGGAGTTACCGCGTTACCACCCTCCAAAGGTGCCATCACGGGGTCGCCATACCTTGGAGCGTGAGGAGGGACAGGGCCCTGGGGGGGCCGGAGGCTGTCCGAGATAGGGAAATAAACATCGTTAAAACGCCCCAAAGAAAAACTATATATTTATACCCCATCGCTCAAAAGAAATGGGGGATGTCGAAATAACCGAACTAGCCAGACTGCTATGCTGTGCCAGTGCGCCTACCTGCTATGCTTGCCCCTCCCTCCCTCCATCTCCAACTAACAGCTAACAACCAACTACCAACTTACGCATTACCTGGGACCTCTTGCCTCCGCAGGGCTGCACTCCTCCCTCGCCGGCTGGGTTCACTCCATCCGCAACGACACAGGGGAGCGCCGGTCCGCCGCACTAGCGGACCTGTACGAGCTGCTGCGTCAGTGGGAGGTCGCCACAGTAGAGCCGCCAGAGGACGACACGGCAGCGGGTACGGTAGCGGTAGCGGCGAGCGAGCCGGATTCGGCAGTGGGGGGAAGTGCGGAGCTGGCCTCGACTGCGGCGGCGGCGGCGGCGGCGGCGGCAGCAGAGCCGGCGACTGCAGGGCCGGGGGATTCAGCGGCCGGGACGGCGGCAGCGGGTGCTGGTGCTGGTGCTGGTGGCAGCGGCAGAGGTGGGCGGCCGTGCAGTGCCGCAGCGCGCGCGGCGGCAATGGAGAGGCTGCACCGTTATGTGCGGGGATCAGTGATGGATGAGGCGATATGGCTCCTCAGGTGCGTGGGCGCTTTGTCTTGTCTAAGAAGGGGAAGGGATTTGGGGGGAACAGCACGAGGGGGTTGGGGGTTGGGGGTTGCCACCCTGTCGTACCCACTCTTGGATATTATTCCCCTATTCCCCCCAGGGAGGGAAGCCCTTAAACCCTAAAACCCTGACACGCTTTCCAATCCCCACCCCTCCACTTTTCCCTTCTATATTCCCAACGGACAACACATGCATATACGCACTCGTACACGTACACGAATACACACACGTCTACGCGCGCCGGCCAGGTACGGCAGTCCGTACCTACAAGGTGTAGCAGCGTCCATCCTGGCGTACTGCGATTCCCCGGGGGAGGTCTCCTGGCTGGCGGCGGTGGCGGGGGTGCCCGCGGTGTCGCTCTGTATGTCACAGAACCGCTACAGCAGCCAGGCCGCCACGAGGCTGCTGTACAACCTGGCCAGGGGGGGCCAGGTGGCGAGGCGGGTGTTGGTGGGGGCGGGGGCGGTGACGGCGCTCATATCCGTGCTGGCGACAGACAGGTGGGGGCGGGGTGTGCGTATGAGGGGGTGTGAGAGGGGGTTGTGAGGGGTGTGTGTATGATGGGGTGGACCGGGGGTGAAGAGGGTTACGGAAAGGGAGATAGGGTTCCTCGGAAAATCAGGGGAGGACGAGCAAGCAGCGAGGTTGTGGTCCGTCGTGCGAGCGAACCCTTTATAATATAGGTCAACCTGCATTGCATGTTTTTTGGTGTGTGTTTTCTTATCCTTTCTTCCTTACAGCGATCCTCACATATACACACTCACGGCCCTCCATTACCAGGCAGGAGTACGGCTACTGCCGTGACCGTGCTGCCGCCACTCTGGCGCTGCTCATTCGGGACACGGACGGCAAGTCGCTGCTGCTGCTGTACGGCCTGCCCCACCTGGTGGCCATGGTCCGCAGCGGACTGGACCGCTGGGAGCAGCGGGACGCCGCAACAGTGCTGCTGAAGCTGGGGCTCGAACCGGTGAGTGTGGTGGTCGAGTGGGGCTGGGCGGGTGATGAACTGCGCGGACGATAAAGAATGTAACTGGACGAAACGGGTTTTGTGGTGGTTACCGTTACTTACCGTTACGGTGATGGTTACGTGAGTTTACGTTACGGTTAAATATGGGACTTTACAGTTGATCATTCGACAGGGCGGATCACCACTGCTGGTAGTGCAGCCGGTCCCGTCCAGGTCCGCAGGATGGCCTCGCATGTACTAAGTAGTGGTGACGCAGCCCGTCAAGACGCAGCCCCCAAACCCCATCGAACCCCTTAGACCCCGTTAAGGTACCGAGCGCGGTTATGTAGCCCCACGTCGTTAAAGTTAAATCTCAACTACTTCTAATGTACAGAACCTTAAAAATACCGCGCCCACAACCCCCAAACCACCAGACAGCCACTCAGTCCCTCATATAGACAGCGGCTTGCTGCAGCCCCCTCTTTCGGTTTATGATCACGAAGTTCATTTTGCTTCCTTTGCGGGCGGTGGCGGTGGCCGTGGCGGCGGGTGGCCCTGTCACATGCACATTGCAGGAGAGGCTCGAGGACCTTGGCCTCACTTCCGACCTGCTGGTCAGCTACTGGTGCTGCAGCAGGGCCTGGCTGGATGGCGCCGTGGACGACCCCACACAGGGCTATCTGCCGGCGGAACATCAGGTGTGCGCCGTTGTGCCGGTGGGCAGTGTTGTGCCGGTGGCAGGATATAGGAAAAAGGGGAAATTGTTGCTCTTAACCCCCCACACACACACCCGCCCCCGCCCCCTCCGCCGACCCCAACCCCTTCGCTCCGTACTCCTTCGTTTCTGAGTCGGCGGTCGTGCCTGCCTTACCTGTTCTGTGACCATGTGTCGTACACGATGGCGTATTTTATTAAGCCATCCTCTTACCTCCTTACTTCTTGCCTTCTTGCCTTCTTGCCTCCCGTTCATATAGGGCTTTTCCTTCTTTTCCCTTCTTTACCCCCCTCCTTTCCTTACACACAAGCACATACACACACACACGAACACACACACAAACAGGAACACATACAGATACACACGCATACATACATACATACATACATACATACATACATACATACATACATACATACGGGAGCACACAAGACAAACCGACTTGTGCTGTGTGCTCCCGACCCTTGCGCTGTGTTTCGGCTTCGGCCCCCGGCTCTCGCGGCCCACAGTGTAATCTAAGTCATACATACATACATACATACATGCATACATACATACATACATACATACATACATACATACATACATACATACATACATACATACATACATACATACATACATACATACACACTGTCCCCAACAACAACACTGGATGACAGGCTCGTCAGGCGGTTGAGCAGCTTCGGGCAGGTACGTTGACCCACGAGGCCCTGGCGATGCTCATCGCCGATCAGGACGCCGATCTGGACCTCACCAACCTCGATTTGGCGGACGCAGACGATCCCTGGGAGGAAAACGGTGCGAGAAGGAAAGGGTTTGTTAGGATCCCGGCAAGGAGGAGGAGGCGAAGAAGGAGTAGGAGGAGAGGTAGTGGGTGACGTAGAGAGACTGAGAGGCAGTGCACGACATGACACTGCCGATGTCACCGCCGCCCTCCGTCCCCTTCCATGCCACTCAGCTGCATGCAATCTAGCAAGTCTAGCGGAAGTGACACAGCGAGAGTGTGGTTGTGTTGATGTTTTTGGCCAACGGCTGTGTCATTGTTTTCTACGGTGTAATGTATTTTTCGACGGTGTAGGGCTTCCTACGTCCTCCCTCCGCTCCTCCACTTTTCCTAGACCCCCCTTTAAAAAATGCCTGTTATGATTTTTCGTAATTTTATTATTTTTCACTCATTACATTTTTTTAATTTTTATGATTTTCTTTAATTTTTGTTCCTTCGCGTTCTTCCTGCAGCCCATGTGGATGAGGAGGCGGCCGTTGCCTGGCGGCTGGTGGAGGCGAACGCGCAGGCTCAGCTCAGCGCGGCAGCGGAACGCTCCAGGGTGGAGCGGCTGGTGAGCTGACCTGAGCTGAGGATAGCGGTGATCTGGGGCGTTGTGACGCGTTCCTCCTCCGCACCGCACGGCGGCGTAGTGCGACGCATGTACTTGATGTACGGCGCGCGTACGGCGCATCATGAGCCCCTATGGATTTGCACTGCGGGGCTGGGGAAAGGCCTGCTGCCCAAGCCTCTTGCCGGTGTTTTGCTCAGCTGCACCCATGGCCCTCACTCTATGGTTGTCTTGAAGGGTTGGATTGAGGGTTTTGGCGATGGGGTTATGGCAGCATGTGCCTGGTAGCGCTTATACTTGCACGCGTCTACAGGGCATCAGCAGTTACCTTAACACAGTCGTGGCACAGTGCCTGCGGATGCATTGCGGATGCAAGACTGTGTAGCGTTATGTATTTTGCCATCTCTTTGTTTTCCCTGTTTGCAAGGTGGCGGAGGAGCGCCGGCGGAGGGACTCGATGGCTGCGGGCCTGGCGGCGGCGGTGGCCATGGCCGTGGCGCTGCAGCACGACGATGGCCCAGCGGGGGTTGCGCAAGGTGGGGAAGAGGAGGAGGAGGAGGAGCAGCAGCAGCAGGCTGGTCCGGAGGCAGAGGAGGCGGATGGGGAAGCGCTCGAGGGTGCGGAGTATGCCATGCAGGGCGAGGAGTACGAGCAGCAGCAGGAGGAAGATGGGGGTGTTCAGAATGGGCAGGTGGACGAAGGGGAGGACGATTCGTATGCCGTGATGCAGGATGGTGAGGGTGCGTGCAGAAAAGACGAGAACAGTCTCGGAACTGTTTTGAAAGTGGGTGCGGCGATGGACGGGGCAGGAGGTGGCGATATGCAGGAAAGTGAGGCTGCGACTGCTTCTCAGCAGGAAGAGGCGGTCGCAACAGCTGGAGGAGCTGCTGCAGCTGCCACCGCAGAGGATGAGATGGCGGATGCTAGCGCCCTTGGCGAAGGCGGCACCCGCGCGGACGGGCGTGTCTAACGTGGGGATTTGTTGTTGCTGCGCCGCATTGGTCAAGAATACTGGGTCAGAAGATACTTGCCCAGGGTTTGGGCACGTGTCCGTGATTTTCCTCAACCAATCGAGGTGAGTAGTCCATAATAAGTCCATAATAAGGCGGAGCAAGCAGGTACGCGTGAGGGACGGCGTGCGGTGGATTACAGCTCAGCTGAGTCTCCTTTTTGTCATATGCTTTTGCATGCATTCGTGTTTGGTTGTGTCGACAGTGGGGTGATAAAAAGACGCAAGGGACTTTCTATTCCGGGCTCCAAGTTTATGGAGAGGGGACGAGGCGCGGGCTTGGCAAGGTGGACGTGGTGGTGGTGTGCATGTGAGAGGGAGCGAATGGGGACGACCCAGCCTGTGGTATGTGGAGTAATGCATGAGGTAGCGATCTTGACGCGTTGGCGGTGGCGTCTCGTCTCTTGAATGAATTTCGCAGTGTGTGGATCTGGCGGACGTGAATTTGGATGCAGGGCTGTTGCGCAGGATGCACTGGGCCAGGTTTCCGGCGATACGTGTAATGCAGGTCGAGGGACTGGAGTGCAACAAATGATCGTTAAAGTTTTTGGAAAGGTGTGTAAAAACGCGGTGGTGAGGGCCTTGTACCACGGTCTTAATCGTGGGATATTCTGCCCGATCGTGTAAGAATCGAGCATCTTTGCGAACTACACATCAAAGAGTAGAGGTCAAGATGTAGGCGTCACATCAGCTTGCTGGCAACTTCTTGTAGTTTTCTGGATAGAGCTGATAGGCGGTGATGCTAATTGATTAGCCGACCGCAACAGTGGAGGTACCGCAACGGGCAGGATACTGCTGACCATGCAACTTCACGATTGCGTTCCACAGCCGTTTGACGCATCGTCTGCAGGAAGCGACGTCACCTGCTGCTGTTTGCAAACATTGCTTTACGGTATAGAAACGTAGCCCGCTGTAATACAACAAGAAGAAAAAGGTTGCCTGGTTACATCTCTTGCGGCCCTCCATTTGCCGTGTTATAGTCTTGAGTAACAGCGCCTATGCAACTGCCAGGACAGGTAAGAGGTTCAGGCTGCCACTGGTAGCCACCAACCACATCAGCCCAACATTCGCTAGGCAGCTTACAAAGCGGCACTAGCCGGGTCGGCCGCAGCCGCCTAGATCCTTCCCTCGCAGGTGAAGGAGGTGAGGCGGGACAGGACCGCCAGAGCCACCAAACCATCCAACCGCAAGCCTCCCCTCGTGAAACGTGGATGGACGCGCAATCTGCACCCTGATGACTAATAATACTGGCCACCTATGTCCCCACGCACAGGAACCATGAAAAACAGCTCTCAGCACGCCGAACACTGAGCTCCCATAATCCCACTTTTGCATGTTGCTATGCCAGGGTTCCTGAACGCGAAATTCGCTTTCGGAAGGTAACGCCGCTGCTGTTTAAGCGTCCATGAGGGCTGAAGCACCAGCAATAATTTCGATAAGCTCCGTCGTGATGGTGGCCTGGCGCTTCCTGCAGAAGGGCAGCAGCGGGATAGCAGCGGCGACGGCACAGCAATAATTGGAAGCCTGTAGCAAGGCCGACATGCAAGGCAGCATAGCAGCCCGGAATCTATCAAAATCGGAGCCCGACTCATCGACAGTCGATAAACGCTTCAGACCGGGCGCACAGGTCCCTTTCCAGACCACCGCTTTGCGAATCTATTCATCGACGTATCTACGACAGGGTCGGGAGGGCAGAGCCAGCATCCGTAGGCGCACCCACCGGTTGTACTCCAGCGTGAGCTTGCCCAACATCTCGCCAGCCGACTTGGTCGAGTTCTCCATAGCAGACATGCGCGAGGCGTGCTCGCTGCAGTTGTTCTCCAGCATGGCGTTGTACAACGTCTGAGGCAGGGCGAGGGCAAAGGAAAACAGAGCGTGGTGGTGGTGAGGAATCAAGCCGGAACCATCGCGCCGAAGCCCATGGCAGCATTGCTAGGTGGAGAGACCTCCCAGACAGCTAGACAAACCGGGACATCCAACATACGTCCGCCAGAGGCCTTTTTGCATAGGCACCAAGCTCGCACTGTCCCAGGATAGCAGCCGCAGCGCGTAAATCGTGCTAATGGCACAACAACTTTCGCTAAATCGTGGATCCATGTACAGTACTCCCTCAGCACCGTAGGCTACTAGTATGGCTCATCCTCGGCTCGTACTGCAGTGCTGAAACAATCATAATCCGCACGCCCCTTGCTGCTTTGAGTGCATGCCGTCCCAGAATCCTCCTGCGTTCATCTCCTGACATATACTCCATTCAAGAGCCATCCCCGTGAACACCGCCATGAAAACCACAATCCCTTCCTTCTTACAGAGCGCTGCGCTGGTTAATAGCACCGTAAAGCCAGCTTTGGTTTCCCTCGTGTCACGATCACAGCCAGGCCTTCATGAGCACCTCTTCACTCTCCCCGCCCATAGGCTGTCAGCAAGTACCTGACACTTGTTCACTTCGCCTTGGTCCGTCGCATCCAAGCTCTAGCCCAAGTCAAACCTGTACCCCTCCCTTTTCCCCTGCTCAGCCCTTGCCATATGCCCCAGTATCCCTGCCCCCGCTGCCCTCACCGCAGCCAGCTGGAACTCCGCCAGGTCGCGCAAAACGTCCGACCGCTCGTGAGTCGCCTCAACCTCGTAGGCATCAAGGCGGTTGCCCGTCGGCTCCGTCAGCTGCTTCTCCAGCGCCTGGAAGGAAACAGATGTCAAGCGGAATAGCATTCAGCGGACAGCAGTGCCTTATCTTGCATTACGATGTAAACACATGACTGGGACATCTCTTGGCACGGGTGGCTCCAATATGGCTAATGCTCTTTTACCGCTCGCTTTTCAGAGCCGCCCCTGCCTCTGTCCCCGTGCCAGCAATCCCTTCCTCGTGCTTTCGTACACAACCGACGAAGCTGACGAGCTAGGGCCCTACTTAGCGCGTTGTTGCTAACAGTTAGTTATCCTCCCATCTTTCCCCAACAGTCGCATTCAGCACTGTAAGGCTCAAAGATGTGCTGCCGGTGCAGCAATGTACTCTGCAAAATTACTCGGCAGTAATGCTCAAGGGATCCAGAGTCCGGCTTACCTCAGGGGTGAGGACGGTAGCCAGGGTCGGCTTGAACGAAATGGCGGACCTGAACTTGTTAAACATCACCTTAATGACCTCGGGGTTGTTCTTCAGCAACTCCTCGGCAATCAGAGAAGCCTATTGGAACAGGGAACATGGGGGCGCAGAAGCTGGGGACATTGCTTAAGAGCGAACGAGTAGCGTCCTAATTATAATGTCAGTGTACATCGCACAGGTACCGCATAGCAATGCAAAACATTTTGTGGGTAGATTGGTAGGAATAACATAGCTGAACAAATAGGCTCTCTGCAATGCTGGATAGGTGGCTGCATGTGACTACTTCCTAGGATGCGAGTTATGACCGCTGCCCGTACCCCAGCCGGGGGCATGGCGAACAAAAACCCACGTCAGCTCTCCGTGTGCATGCCAAGGCCAGTACAAGGTGGAACGCTGCGCCCAAGTCCGAAGCGTGGGACCCCCCAACATTCAACGCACCTGGGCAAAAGTCACGCGAACCTTGTAGGTGTCCGCGAAGGAGTAGGAAAACAGGCGGCCCTCCGCGCGCATCAGCTGCGAGCGCCCCTTGTCACCAATGGCCACGAGCCGAGTGCTCGCAGATTCGCCTGCCCATCGCATCAGGGAACCCGTGTTATGCTTCGCAATCCTGCCTTTAGGAGGCAAGGGGTGTCCGGTTGGTCGGTCAGAGAGCCGGCACCTGCGCACGCACCTGCTGCCGCTGAGTCCAGCTTAAGGAGCGCCCGGGTGTACTTGGTGATGTTGGAATTGAGGCCACCGCAGAGGCCCCTATCCGACGTCACGGCTACAGTCACGCCAGCCTTGCCCTCCACGCCTGATGTTGCGCGCGTCGACAAGTTCCGTGACCATCGGAAACTGTTACGCGAGTTCAGACAAGTTCAGCCTACCTGGGTGATCCCCAAACAAGCGTACGAAAGGGTTGACAATGCCGCGGGACTGCTCCACCGCCACTTGCGCGTTCTTCATTTTCGAGGCGGCCACCATCTTCATGGCCTTCGTGATCTTCCCGATATTCTTAATGGCCCTAATGCGCTGCTTAACTGCAGATGCATAATAAGGGCGTTCCGGCAGACGTCTCAGAGCGCGACTTGGAACTCAAGCCGTGACGGAGGCAGCACCACTCCTAAGCCGTCCGCTCCGTAAATATTTGCAGTATGCATCATAACAAATATCCTTGGTGCAGCTGAAGTCCATCCCACCGTACCCACCGGCTTGATTGGAGGCATGGCGCACACCGTCCGTGACAAAGGCGCTGCACGTGTACGCAAAAGCAGGCCCGTCAAAAGAAGCATAACCGAAAGTAGGTACGTTGTCGCAGGTCCTACTTCGTCAGAGCCTCTCCAGCTCCGGACTTGGCTGCGCTGATCCCCAACTCGGCAGCTCCAACCAAGCGCTGGCCCAAAAGCGAAGCTGCGTTACGGAGCGCCATGGTCCCTATCGGTTCATCTACCAGCAGGCGCTACCGCGACGTTGTCGACGGGGCAAGAGTAAAAGAATAGAGGAAGCGCTGCCGTACGATTTGCCGAAATGAACGAGCCAACAATTCCCACAGATGTTAAAATTTAAGCTTAGCCAAAACAGATGATAGCTGTACCAAAGGTGCGTTCAAACTCTGCATGAGCAACAATTTAAACTGCATCTGACTGCTGAAATCTGGTTATTCCTTTGTGTTTACATCTTCTCCTGCAACAGCTCAGGTCTGGCTGCTTTCGTTTCACCCCACTATGTCAATGTGGGGTGACACGCATGCATGACACGCGGAGCCTGGACCCTTTCGCATGGTGATTCGCTGCCGCGCGTTCCATGCAATCCTATGGCTAATAGCCATTACCCCCCACCCACGGGAGCATGCTAGTCTAGAAACGAAAGATGCGGCTCTATAAGGACAGGCGACTGCGTGAGCGGCCCTTACCTATGTCGCTGCTCTAGTCGCCGCGATGTCGCCGCTGCAAGGCGCTACTTGACATGCTCACAGGTCAGCAAATCCTGTCATGATGCCAGATAAGCATGCGGGTACACAAAGCATAATGGCTTTGGGGGTTAAGGAAGCCCAAGCCCTTGCATCCGTACGCCCTGCTGCTGCTGCTGCTCGGGACAAGTCAGGCGGACTGGCCGGCCCGTCGATCATTAACAGGATCTCTCCGCATGCAGCGTCATTACTAGCGTCCTAGCTCCAACCCACATCCCTCTATCAATGTATGCACCGCCAGTCACTACCTCCAAAATTAGCGCCACTAAGGGCAGCAGTGTTCATGGCTCCAACCCGCCCTGCGTGGCTCCACCTCTTCGTCCTAAGCCCCAAACCCAAACCCACGGCAATGCCCGGGGCACTTTGCTGGCAGATAAGGCCCCCCATGACCTGCATAACAACTCACACGTCCATGCATTTGGCACACGGGGAACGATTTGGCACAATCCTCCGTTCTGTCCAACACCAGATTCAAAATTGGTACCGGTGCAGGGCCGATCTAGGACATGCGCTCCATGCTTTTCCGCATCCTCAAGCCCGACCCGGCACCCTCCAGCATCTGGTTCAGCAGCACACATACATCAGACGTCCCGAATCCACAGCGGTACCAGGGCCCCCCTCTCCCCGCATTCCCCAAAGCAACTGCTCCACGACTACAACTACGATGCGACCCAGATGGCCCTGACACGATCCGATCCGACGCGTCGCTGGGCCTCTCTTCTCTTCTCTTCCCCGTCCTTACCACGACGCACATCCCAGCGCCGATGCCGCTGGCGCCCCAGGCAGCGTGACAGGCCCGCGGTTACAACCCCCCTGCCCTGCACTGCCGGTGTTGTGGGTAGCAGCTCTAAGTCCTCTTCACAAGGGGGTCTAAGTCAGCGTCCCCTCCTTTGACTAAATGCTTTTGGAGTTGAATCCTTCAAGAGCTCTAGTGACGCCCTGAAGTAGTGGTTGAGCAAAAAGCTGCCTCAGGAAAAAGCTGCCGGCTACTGAGCAGGCGCAAATCGCCGGGGTCCTTAGTGACACTTTGAAGTAGGGGTTAAGGTGGGAAGGGCCTCGAGGCAATGACTGCTGCCTACCAACTGCTGCCCAACCCCCTTAATATTGCGACTCTAGAGGAAGAGCACAATCTCAGTGTGCACCTCGCTTGTAACCAGGTCTGCGTTCGCTTTCCTGTGGCCCTTTGGTTTCTTCACGAGCTTGGCACGGACCTGCCTTGCCTGCGCTTCGGTTGCTTCACCTGCCTGAGCGAAGTTCCGTGTGCTGTACCTCAGCTGTGCCAGCCCTTGTAACCCAAATGTTTGTCCTCTTCTTCAATTTTAAGCGGCTCCACGGCTCTGTACACATACAGGCGCTTCACGCGGTTCCCAGCAGCTTCATGTGCTGAAGAGCAAGAGCAAAGCGACAGCCCTACCCCCTCTTTCAGGGGAGTGTACCGCTCCCTCGACAAACGCTGCTTTCATTTCTTAGGGTGCCCTTGTCCAATGCGGCGCAGGCTGTCGTGTGCAGCCCAAACGATGCCCACCACTTTCAAACACAAGGGCGATAATCGTATGGTCCTTTTCCCAGCAGAGCCCTGGTCCTGCCATGTGTAGACGTAATCACCTGAAACTGCGATTAGGGTCATATGCCCTCGACGCCGCTGCGGTGAGGACCCCCTCGTGCCAACCCCGCGTTTATGTGTTTTTTGGTCCACGCTGTCGTTTCGTGGCCAAAATTGCTGTAGCAAGTCTCACTCTTATTCAAAAGCGGGAAGTGAGGATTATAATATATATAGCGGTTGCAGGAGGGCGAAGAGAAGTATGCAGGTGCCTATGCTGTTGTGGCTGTGCTGTGGACACCCAAATATACACTCCAAATCGGTTCTCTTGTGCCCCATACACATTCCCTCGTGCCCGGAAAGCGCCCGCCCACCCACCCACCAGCTTCACACTCTTACATCTGGCAAGTTCTCCCATTAGCTTTCGCGTCATGAAGTACATGTTGGAAATGACCGACATCCATATACCAGTGGATGGTAACAGCAATAATAGGACCCGGCTGGGGTCCGGCGCTTTGCTGGTGTTAACAGTACAACCTGCCGTCGTACATATCCACCGGACGCGCATAGCAGGTCCCCGGCGACGTGTTGTCCACCGTCTCCCACATCGTCTCCCACAGATCCGTGCCCTAAGCCAAACACACGCACAGACACCTTCACGTGGCGAGCAAGGTTGGCATGCCGTAACATGTACTGCTGCTCACCCCGCTCACATTATCCCCCGGATGCAAGGGACTCAACCATTACACCACTATCGGCATTTCCCTCTTATCGCGGCTCAGATCATCCAAGCCACCGAAAGGTGGGGACAAAGGTGAAACGATTGCCGTTAAAACCCCAAACGCAACACAACACTCCACCACTCGCTCGATCTGGGACTCTTAGCTGGCGGCGAGGCGAGTGTGGACCGTGGTGGCTCTCTGCGGTTCCGACCACATGCGTAGTTGGGGCAGCACATCTTCAATTGGCTGCCAGCCCGCCAGTTGTGGGCTGGCAGCGGCTGGCTGCGCTGCGGCTGCCAGCTTCCCATTGCCCCGTGAGCCTCAACCGCCTTCGAGCTCTCTCACAGCTCCCTTGTTGCCAAGCCCCCTTGTTGCCTCTGTCCCCCCCCCCCTCGTGTCGCCACATAAACCCTTCGCCCCCGTGGCCGGCGGCAGCAACGCCGCAACAGAGCTCCCAACGCCGCGCACCTAGTAACCCTAGACCAGACCCAGTACTCGAACAGCAGCCACCAGCCGGGAGGGGCAACTAGTCGGCAGTGACCCCAAGCACCAATTCCGGTCGGCAGTGGCCTCTGCCGCCGCTTCCAACGGCGGCGGCACTGCCCGCGCGACCGCTCCCTCCACGTTTCGTTCACGTTTGCTGCATAGCCCCGGACATAACCCCACACATAGCCCCGCAGAGCGAGGTTTTGACCACTCCTCTTTATCACTGCTGCCACTGCCGCCATGCCACATTGCACACGCAGTATGTTCGCAGAGTATGGCGTGCGTCCCCCAGGTGCCTCTGCGCGGCCTCGAGAGTGGAAGTAGTGCTGTCGTCGTGCCTCACCTCACCTCCATTGCCCCACCAGTGCCTCAACACCGGTTGCCGCCGCACATGCTCCTTCCCGCCCCCCGACACAGGTGGTGCATTTCCGTGTGTGGGTGTGGGTGTGGGTACGGGTGCTGCTGCCGCGGCTGCTGACAGCGGTGCTGCACTGCTTGCTGCAGCTAATCCATCCCCTCACCGCCCGTACCCCCTACCTGCAAACCTGATGATGTTCAGACGCATGGTTGTGGATTAGTCTAGTCACCCTTAGACCCAGACGACCGCTCCCAGCCCATAGAGGCAACTCTACCCTTGGCCGCGACCCCTCTAGGAACTACACGGCAAGCACCGCGGCCCCCTCCGCTGCAAAACAGTCACACGATGTAATTGTGGGAAGAATGCTGTTGCTGTTCAGCAAACAAAAATATGTGCTGCGCGGAGGAATAGCAGGTGCGGTCTCGTGCCGGCGTGCAGCGCTTGTGTCGACCAGCCGCTGTCGGCGCCGCGGTGTGCTGGTGCCGCCGGGCCGGCATCCCCCAGGTCACTGCGAGCTGACGACAATCGACACGCCCTTACGCGGTGAGGCGCTGCTTGACCCGCCCACACTTGGAGCTGCGTTGACTCGTCTTGGCGACCCGCCACTGGCTCCCGTACGCGGAGAGGAGTCAGCGATTACCACACGGCTGGGCGGTGAGGAGCTCAGGCCGTTACCGTTGTTACCGTTGGCGGCGACGTCGGTGGCGGAGGACTCCGCGCCGAGCTGCTCCGCCACAAGGACGATGCCCTGTCAAGGAGCGGTTAGGAACGGTTAGGAACGGTTAGGAACGGTTAGGAGGTACACAAGCAGAATTGTCATATCACCTGAATTGCGTATAAGAGGGGTAAGCATCCGAAAACTTATACGACAGTGCCGTACCTTCCTTTTGCGTGTCTTGTGTACGGCTCCTCAAGATTATTATCGCTTACCTGTCTGTCCTACTGTACGTATATCTGCTCCTCACCTGCTTAGGATCCATAGGGCCCATTTCCTCCTCCACCGCTTGCTCGTCCTCCTCATCCTCACTCGCACTCTCGCGCTCAATTTGATCAATAACGTCCTCAGGCAGACCACTGCCCGTACTGACGGCGTCGTCGTCACCTTCCTCGCTGTCGGTCTCGGCGTTGCCGCGCCTTCTCAGGCCCCCATAGCGCTCGCGACTGGCCGCCTCCGCGCGCCGTACCGCCTCGGCTGACGGCGCCGCCGCCAGCTGGGCGGCCAAGTTGGCTTCTAACGCCGCCAGCTTCCCCTTCATACCTTCCAACATCGCCTCAACGGTCTGGACTTTGATGGCCTTAGCGGCGGTGCCACCGCCGGTGGCGGCGGCTGCCGCCGCCGGTACAGCCGCCGCCGCGGCGGCGGTGGCGAAGCCGCCGCCGCCCCCCGTGCCGCTGCCCATCGGCGCCAGCCGCTGTGTCGGCGTCGGCCGCCGCGGCTTGCGCTTCAGTTGTGTGGCGGTCGTAGCGGATAGGTAGCCGGGGTGCGGCGCCAGGCCGTCGTTGGCTTCCACAAGAGGGTGCGCAAGGGCGAAGCGTAGCGCCGCGATGGCGCCCGCCGAGTCAGTCGTCAGCGCGCCGGTGTGCATGGGCAAGGTCACGGGATCGAGCCCCAGGGCCACCGCAAGGCGCTCCGTCGGGTCGGTAATCGACTCCCACAGCGGCGGCTCCTCCTCAGCCGCAGCCGCGGCGGCGGCGGCAGCAGCCGCCGCGGCGGCGCCGTCACCATCCTCAGGGCCCTCCGCCACGGACTCCAACAGGCCGTCGACGTCACCAGGTACGGCGGCACCTGTGGCGCTGGCGGCGGCGGTGGCGGCGGCGGCGCTGTTCTTGCGGCGTTGCTGACGCTCCTGAAGACGGACGCCTGTGAGGAAGGTGCGGTCGTCGGCTCCCTCCTCGCCGTCGTCCTCCTCTTCCTCCTCGTCCTCCTACGATCCAAAAAAACGGTATTCAAACGGTATCAGTACGACAAGCATAGGACATTGTACGGCACCGGTACGACAGGGTTATTAAACCTTAAGGGGCAAAGCAACGGAGGTGAGAAAGCAGCAGGGTGTGTATATAGGATGATACGACACGGTGGCTCGCAAAGGTGCGGGCTAGAAAGTCGCTTCTTTTGCAATCCTCCCCGCGGCATGTTGTTGTCGTATTATCGTACCTCGACGACCGTATTCAGCCGCCACTGCTCAATGGTCGCGTCCAACCTGTCGTACGCCTCCGAGACTCGCTCCGGCGCCGCCGCTGCCGTAATGACCGCCGCCGCCGCCGCCGCCAGCGTGTTCGCCTGCTGCTTCGGAGCGGCCTCCCGTACACTCGCGAAGCGGGCGGTGAGGGAGGAAGCCACGGATGGACGAGCGGGGTTCGGGTTGGGCTCCCCAATGTCGTACTTGGCAGCGGCGGCGGCATCGCGGTTGGAGCTTGGGCGCTGCAGCGCGATTACCTGGTCGATGGTGTGTGTGGGGGGGATATAGTAGTTTGTGTCAGAGGCCGACGGAAAGGCGAAAGAGGAAGGTGCGAACAATACCCTAAAGGGGGGGCTGGGAGGGGAGGGGAGGGGGGAGAAAAGAAAGCGGTAACACGGCCGCCGCGGCGGCGTGTGTGTGTGTATGTGTGTGTCCTTACGCCCCAAGTACAGCTTGTTCAGCGTTCAATGATCACCAAGAGACAAACAAACAAACAAACTGACAGGTAAACAGACAGACAAACATACAGACAGACAAACAATGTAACCCTCCCCCTCATCCCTAATCCCCTCCACACTGCCCTCCTCGACCATCGAAAAAGGGGGGAGGGGGTCGACCTAAAACCCCTCTTCCCCCCTCGGACTACGTGCACCCCCCCCTCCGCCGCTGCCACCTGGTACGGTTACCCTAAGACACACTCAGACCCAGAACTCCGTCTCATCCCCTTCAAATGGTTTTATTTCAAAGGATCACAACCAATCCAACTACAAACAATCGTTGCAGGTAGAGAGAGGGGAGCAGGACAACCCCATTCCTAGAGGTACGGAAGCCCCAAACACACAACACAATCCCCTCGCCCCGCAAACCCAACCTCGGAGCCTCGACCTTCCAAACCCCAAAAAAGCAGCCTCCGAGCCCCTCCCGTACATACCCCTTCCAAACGGGAGCTTTCCCCCCTTTTTCCCCCAACACCCTTATCCAGCCCCTCCGGCAGTCCACTCCTTTGTTTCCCTGCATATAATGCCATCTCTTCCCCCCGCCACGCATACACAAAAACACAGACACGCATAACCCCCGGGCCCCCGACAGAGGCTTACCAGGGGGTTACCCGCCAGAAGCAACTTCTGGAGCGACGGCAGGTGTGTCAACGCCGCGACGGCACCTTCCGTGTCCACCTTGTTGTACGACAGGTCCAACACCACCAGCCGCGTCAGCACGCTGCCGTATCGCTCCCGATCCTGGTGTGCTAAGGAGGAGGAGGACTGCTGGTTTTGGTTTTGGTTTTGGTGCGGGATTTGCTGCGGGTGCTGTTGATGTTGTTGTTGATGTTGTGGCGGCTGCATTGGCGGAGTGAGTTCGGGCTGTAGCAGCAGCCGTTGCGCAGAGATTTGCGACGTCAGGCGGTGGGCAGAGCTCTGAGGCTGTAGCCGCTGCTGCTGCTGCTGGTGTTGCTGTTGATGCAAATGCTGCTGCTGCTGCTGGTGTAAGGCGGAATGCGCGTTGACCGTTGGCGAAAGGCCAGCAGCACCGTTGCCGTACAGAGGTGGTACACCGTTTGCATCACCGTTGGCGGTTGCAATTCCGTTGGCGTTGCTTCCCCCGGCTAAGAGACGGTTGCTGTTGTTGGATCCCGTAACGTAATCCGTCGAAGCGGAGCTGTTTTCGGGCCCCGAAACCATCATCATCATCGTCGTCGTTGTCGACACCTCCAGAAATTTGAGGCGGGGTGCTGCTGAGATGGCGTTGTGGGATAAGTCCAGGTGCGTGAGGGAGGGGGGTGCCAGAGCGGCGAGAGAGGCGATGGCGCCCCCCTGGAGAGGTGAGAAGAAGGGAACCGGGTAAGGTGTGTGTGTGAGTGTGTGTGTGAACCGGGTGAGGGTTTTAGGGTTAGGAAACAGGAAGGATGGAAAGCAGCGCGAGGAGGAGGGAAGGGAGAGTCAGGGGAAGTCCAAGAGCGGCTCGATGAGACTTGTAAAGATGGGAATCTTAAGCGGTGGGGTGGGGTGCGGTGGGGTGGGGTGGGGTGGAGCGACGGGGAGCCCTAAGTTTTAGAAGTTATCGTCCGCCTTGGGGGCCGATGTGGAACGTGTTCTTGTGGGCTTTTAACGGACAAACCCCCCGAGCCTGATTTCGACACATGTTACCACGCGTCAGCCGCCAACCGTCTGCGGTGTACCTTGAGGCCGTTATCCGCCAACCGCAACCGCCGCAGCGCTGGAAACGCCAACCCGCCCGTCGCCGCCGCCGCCGGCACTCCCGCCGCCGCCGCTGCCGCCACCCGGGCCGCGGCCGTGGTGATGTCTGACGGCGACGGCAGGTGCTTAAAGTGGTTGGACGATAGATCGAGCTCCGCCAGCCTGGGCAGTAGCGCTAGCGGCGAGGTTGGCAGTAGCACCATGTGCGGTTGTAGGTGGTTGAAACTGAGATCCAGAATTTCCAGGTATTGAAACGGCCGACCGTTGACCGGTGCCAGCAACGATGCCACCAGCGACAAATCCGCTGAATGCGCCGGCGTCGCCAGTACGGCGCCGCCGCCGCTACCTGCCGCCGTCTCCGACGCCGTAGAGGCCACCGACGGCTCCACTCGTGGCGGTGCCGCTGACGCCGCCGCTGCGGCTGCGGCAGCGGCAGCAGCGGCGGCAGCTTCCCCCTGGCCGTTCCCGTCAGGCCCTAGCGTCCAAGACTCGTACGGCTCCCCCGGTTCCGTCGTACCGGCTGATCCACCGCTGGCGACAGCAGCGGCGTCGGCCCTTTTCGAGGTACGATTCCGTCGCAGTACAGTCGATGCGCTCCTGGTTGTCAGCGGGACGCCGCCGCCGCCGCCGCCGCCGCTACCGCCGCCACCAAGCAAGCTTCCTGGCCATGGTCCGAGAGTACTTAGACGACAAGAGGCGGCGCGTAGCCGTACAAGCGCTTGCAGCGTCGCCAGGCAGATTAGGTCCGGGATTTTGTTGTCCGAAACGTCGAGATTTCGGAGCGCGACAAAGTACGACAGGTCGGCGGACTCGACGGCGCTGATGTGGCGCGACTCCAAGCTCGCAAACTGTACGGCTTCCGGCATCTCCTCGTCGGCGGCTTCGAGCAGCATGAATCCATCCAGCTTGATGCCTGGACAGGAACGTATGCATGTAAATAAGTAAGTATGTATGTACGTATGTATGTATCCGCCAAAGGCCCATAGCATGGCCGCCAGAGCAGCCCCCCTTTCCTCCCCTTAACATCAAGCGTGCCACGTCACCACCTACACATGCACCCCGTCAACTTCCACCTCACCTGACGGAGACGGCGGCGGCGCCGGCTCCGGCCGCCGCTGGAACCTTGGTGGGCCTTGCGCCATCATCCTCGCCGCTTTGAGCCGTCTCGCCAAGCCGCTCGGCAGCAGCATCGTGTCCGCACCTTTCTCACCCTCCGCAATGGAAGCCTCTACGCCGGCGAAGTACGCCGCCATGGCCGCCGCGGTGGTGCTGGCGTGGCGGGGCATGCGGCGTCCTCGTCGTCCCGGCACTCCAACCAGGCCCGACGGCGACACCGACGGCGGCTCCAGACCCGGCGCCGCACCCGTCTTGTGAATGCTGCGGATCTGAATCCCCTCACCCAACAACAGCTGATGGTCGGCGGCGGCGGTGCTGCCGCCGGCCTTGCCGGCGGCGGCGGCAGCTGCGACGGCCGCCGCCGCGGCTTTGACGGCGGCTACGCCGCCTCCGGCGGCGTAGCCGCTGCCTCCGGCGCCGCCGCCGCTCCGCTTGTCCCATTCGCGACTCGCCGCGGGGTATAGAGGCGGCGGCGGCGGCGGCCGTCCCACGTCTCCTTGGTCCCCGTCAGTGGTGGCGGCTGGCGTGCGAAGTGGCAGAGGCGTATCCAGCGGCGACATGCCCGCCCGGTGCGACTCTGTGAAGGCGTGGCGTGGTCAGACGCGAGCGACGCGGACAGACAGACAAACAGACGGACAGACAGGCACCGTAGAAAACGCAACCGTAGATAACGGGGACGCCGTTTTCATTAGCAATCGGAACCCTAAGACCCCAGAGCCAGGGGCGGTAATGTTCCTGTTAACCCCCCGGTATGTTACCTCGGATCGGAGGTGATTCATGCGCTGCATCTCCATATCCGCCGCTGCTTCCCCGACCGTTAGCAGACTCCAACACCAACAGGACCATAGCGCGCCGCCGTCACCGCTAATGCCAACTACAACGCCACTTCCTGTTCCCCTAACGCATGCTGACCGTTCAGGTGCTGGTCCGCGGCGTTCGTTTCTTCGCGGCGTTTTCAATCTTCGTTTTTATAGCCGGGAATTAGACCCCAGGACAGGACCGGATGGACCCCGTACCCCCATTCCCAGGAGCCATCTCCTCGAGGAATTCCCTCCCACCATTACCCCTCCCCTTCCCATCCCCAGCCCCTTAAATACCCGGCGCTCGATACGGACATGACGAACTCACCCTTCCCACCTGCCGCCGCCCGACGGGCGCTCGACACGGACGTGCTGGACTCCCTAGGCGGTGAGCTCTCCGAGCCGGGGAGTGGCATGGCGGGTTGTTGCAAATAAGCTGGCCCGTGACGGATGGAGCCGTGCGTGCCGTGACGTCGGCCAACAGCGGGGCCCATGGCCACCGCCATGGCTGCCGCAGCCGCCGGCGGCAGCCCGGCCACTGCCGGGTCGCCGGCAGCGGCGGCGGCGGCGAGAGCGGCGGCCTGGCGCTCCAGGAAGGGCATCAGCAGCGGCCGGTTACGGCCCACAGCCACCACCGTACTGCCCATGGCCACGGAGGGGACGCTGCTGAGTGACGCGACGTGCGGAGCGGAGGAGGTCTCGGGAGCTGAACCTGCGGAGGGAGGAGCCGGCGGCGGCGCATGCAACATGGACGGCGGCAGCGGCGGCGGCTCCGCTGCCGCCGGCTCCCCCGGCGGCGGCTGCGCCGCCGCCGCCGTGGCGGAGCCACGGCCGCTGCCGGCTCCGCCGGCGCCAACCTCTTTGGCTTCCCTCGCTGCGGCGCTCGGTGTGCTGACCAGCTTCATTGCGGCCCCTCGTACCTCCACATCCTCCAAAAAAGGAGACCCCGGAAGGTGGTGGTAGCCCGAACTCGACAGTGACGGCCCCGGCGGCCAAAGACTTATGGTGCCCGTACCCGGCGGCCCCTCACTGCCGTACATGTCGGGAGATGGTGGCACCGACGATGGCGCGATAGCGGAGCTGGCGGGCCGACTGCTATGGGCACTGGGGGTGCGTACGGCATCCCGTACACCCTCCCGCGATACAGCTATCGTATTGGTGCTTCGGATTTGGCGATGGGGGGGCGATACGCGGCCCATGGATAAGCTCTTGGAGACGCCCCGGACGCCCTGCGGATGATCCCCAAATCATAATCGGAATCATTGATTATTATTATTATTTATTATTTATTATTATTATTATTATTATCATAATTACAGTTTACAGTAATAATTATAAAAGTAATCATAGTGCATAGAACGGAATTCGTCGTTTTCCGGAGCCTTTCCGTGGTTGGACCCTGTCTGTCTGTCTGTATCTCCCCAATCCCGCGGCTCAGATCACGAAAACACACAAAACACACACGAGTTTTGACATCCGTACCTGGATGCCTCGGGACCCAACGGATCCAAGCTCCCCTCTGCTCGGTAGCCTAAAGCTACGACTCACATGGCCGCCGCTGCCACTGACAGGTATTGCCGTACGGACAGCAGTACTAGGAGTAGCAGCGCCGGCGACGGTGGGCGCGGGAGTGGCACCGCCGCCGCCGGCGCCGCTGCGCGGGCTCACGAGGCCAGCAGACGGCTCGCTGCCAATGCCGGTGCCCTCGCGATCGTCCTGCGCGGCCGCGGCCGCGGTGTCGCCGTCCTCGGGACCTGCCCCGGGTGCTAGGGCTGATGCCCCCAACCCGTCTTCTTGCCCTGCGGCTTCCTCTCCGTCGCCTCCGCCGCCACCGCCTGCATCCACATTTCCCACCCCCACGGGTCATAACGATACACAAGCCGCAGTGAGCAAGAACGTGCCGCGATGTGTACGGCAAGCACGTACGGAGTTTGTACAGCTCCCCACGGGCCATGGCCCACAAGCACACTGATCTCATAACCGTGGCTAGATATTGGGAGCATAAGTTAGCCGGTACAAGCAGTACAAGCAGTACAAGCAGTACAGAAACAAGGATCCGCCACACAATGATGTAGCTGTCAGCTTTCGAAACCGAGTCTAACGCCCTCTGAGGGGACAACACCCCTACCAGGTCCCCACGCTACGGAGTCCCTCTGCCCCTCCCCCCCCTGCCCCTAACCCTCCCCCTCCCCCCTCATCCTCCCGCCGGACCCCCCTCTCCTTCACTGCACCACATGGCGGTCCCAAGGTCCCCCACATACACCTGCAGCGCCACGCCCTGGGTGCCGTACGGCCTCCATCTGCCCCCTGCCAGCCTGTCTGCCCTAGTGCGAGCCACCCAGTGAGCTTCAGCATCCTCCGTACCCCTACCCCTACCCCTACCTGGCCTCAATACACGGCCTCTGACCTCCCCCTGACCTGAGCTGCTAAAAGCTTACCGGCTCCGGAGTCGCCAGCTGCCGGCCCATCCACGCCTCCTCCTAGCGGGCCGCCAACACCCGGCTCCTCCTCCCCCTGCAGCTGCTGCTGCTGTTTGTCCGTCTGGTCGCCATCGGCTTCCACGAGGTACCCGGCAGCCTCTTCCAAGATCCCCAGGGACCGCTCCTGTGGCTGGGGACGCCTGGCATGCTCAGATGGGCTGGAGGGTGGGAAGAAGGGAAAGGGGCAAGTGGTAGGTAGTAAGTAGAGGTTACGACGCGCTTTTTCCAAAAGACTGTGATAGTTGGGAGGTTTGGGTCCGGGTGATTTGGGAGGAGCATCCCGCAACGCAAGTCTAGCGCGGTCTTCCGCGTCAGGCCAAGAAACGCACCTTACTTCCCGTGATGGTGGCGGGGACGCGTCGGGAGTAAGCTCCATGGGACCTCCGCTCACGTGGCTTTGCAGACACGCTTAGCGGGGTATCACTAAAGAAGAAGGGAAGGGCTCCACGGCGTCAGCCGCTGAGCCATAGCAGCACTCGACCCCATGTCGCCGCGGCCACGCAGTCCACAGGAAGCCCCAAAACTGTGCTCGGTATAGTTTGGTACAAAGGCGAGGTAGATTTGCCAAAATTATGTTAGAGGTAAAGTGGTGAACTCAACCCAAATTGCAAGTATCCGCGGCACTGCGAGCACTGTGCGAATGCCCCGTTAGAGGTGAAAACTTCTGGTAATACTTTAGGAGCACAATTGGCTTGAATATAGAGCTCGGTGTGCTTGATATATCCTTGCTTAGAATAAGGCAAATATGTAGCAAGGCGCCATCAAAGTAAAAGCACTTGCTTAGTCACAGTATGAATGTAATGTAATGTTTTGATGACTATGCAGCTATGATGGCGCTCATCAGCATGGGTGCTTCCGTGACGCTTTCTTACAAATCATCTTGTCAAGCCACGCCTCCCAAATTATGGCTTTATCTCTAAGCCGAATATTATTTCTTATACTGTTGAAGCTATGTTCTGTATACTCATAGATCATGCGGTATGATGCAGCTAACGCCGCCTAGACAGGGCATAACACGTAACCCCGGAAGCGAGCCGTGCATTTGAGTACGCTGACATGGCGACAGGACGAGGCTCGGCCGCTGGACGACCCTCTCCAGCCCCTGGCGCAGCTGGCGATGCACCACGCCGTCCATCCATGGCGCTGCAGCCTTTCGCCTGGGGCGGGTTACAAATTTTGCCGGTGGCTCCTAACGCAGCTGAAAGTGTTGCAGTTGTTCCTCCACCACTGCCTGGGCTGTATCGCTCTGCGCCGTTCAGGTGAGCCCTTTGCCGCGCTTAGGCAGCCGCTTCCAGCTGCCAAAAGGCCTGAATGCAGCATGTCATGGCGCTACGCCCTGCCGTTCGTATGGCACACTCTGCATGCGAGCATGCCGTTTTCAATGGTTCACCGCTAGTCAGTCAGGACAAACAAGCAACGCTGCAAGCTCTGCCAAATTCATTCATCGGGGAGCCCCTGCACCCTGCCGTCGCATGCCATGCCGCACCCGTGTCGCAATTTGTGTTTTGTTCATCCAATTTAGATCGAATCTGGACCTCCCGGTCTTCGGAATTAAGACCTCCTGTTCACCCGCGTCCTGTTCGCCGAAATCCAGACTTGCCTTACCGTACCGTACCGTACTGCAGGGTCTCCGAGTACGACAAACGCTGCCGAATGGCCGTGGCGGAACTGGAGGCCGTCCTGAGGCTACCTGAGCGAGAGGTAGGTGATTGTGTCTGTGTGTGTGTGTGAGGTAGGGAAAGGGAGTCCGATGTTACCACTGTTTCTAAGCGTAGCCGTCGCCCCACGGTCGCCCGGGGACAGGGCACGGAGGCGGCTGCCCTTCGCCGCGCTGGCGGGAGCGGCATGGACTCAGGCTTGGATCCAGATCTAGGTCTGGATCTAGGTGCGGACCACCTACAAGACAATGACGAGGAGCTGCGCGCGGATCTGGATCTGTCTTGTCTGCACGTACCCCTACCCCCCGGCATCTCACCGACGTTTCGGAGCCTGGGTCCGGGGGTTCCGCCGCTTCCGCAACAAGGGCCCTCCGCCGCCGCCGCCGCCGGCCCCACCACCGGGATCCCTAGCGAGCCGGCGGAAGCGGCTCTGGCCGTCAGGGCCCCCGCGCCAGTGGCGGCGGCCCCAGCGCCAGTGGCGGCGGAGGAAGAGGCCGCCGCCGCCACGGCGTTGGCGACAGACCTTACAGACCAAGCGCCGCAGGGCATGGATCCGGAGCCGTACTCTGGTTCCGGAACCTTTGCGGAGGGTGAGATTGGCAGCGGTAGTGGGTTCAGGGCTGTTGTAGCAGCTGCGGCCTCGGACCGGATACCTCCACGGCCGCGGGAAGCCGGGCCGCGTCATCAGAACCAACTTCAGCAGCGCCGACAGCAGGGGCAGGGGCAGGAGCAGGGGCAGGGGCAGGAGCAGGAGCAGGAGCAGGGGCATCATCAACAGGAAGGGAAGCATGGTGATCAGGAGCACCAGCAGCAGCAGCAGGGACGGGGGGTAGGGCGGCAATTGCAGCAGCAGCCTCAAGGTAGGGAGGGGCACCCGGCGAAGCGGCGGCGCACGGTGCCAGCTCGCTTCCGCGACGATTCATCACCGCTACTGTCGACGCGACGCGACGCCGCCGTCGCCGTCGCCACCGCCGACGACGACACGGTGGCCGCAGCAGGAGGAGCAACAGATGCGTTACTGGGTCCCGCCGCCGTCAGCACCATGCAGGGTCGCCAGCAGCAGCAGCAGCAGCAGCAGCAGGACATGGCCAAGCCGCAGCCGCTACAGCCCAAACAGCAAGGGCCCGGCCGGCGGGGTAAGGCCAAGCGGCAGCAGCAGCAACAGGAGCAACAGCCCGTTGAGAGCGCGGACTCTGCTGCTGCTGCTGCTACAGTGGCTACTACAGCTGCGGCCAACGCAGTTGCTGCCGCCGGTGCTGCTACAGCTGCAGGAGGAGAAGTTCTGAATGTGGATGCCGGCCCCGCTGTAGCTGGCGCTGGCGTCGTTGGAGGCGGCGGCGGCGGCGGCTGTGAGGGCCCGAGGGGACCAGGGGACCATCCTGTCAGAGGTTCGTCTCTAGAGCAGCAGGAGGGGCAGCGGGCGCAGCACCAGCTGCAGGAGGAGCAGGAGGAGAAGGATTCGCTGGCTTGGTGGCAGGGCATGTCGGCGGCGGCGGCGAAGTTGGAGAGCTTGAAAGCCGTACTACGGACCGATCCGGGGAAGGGGGAGGGTGAGGGCGGGCAGCAGCAAGGGGAGGAAGAAGGGAAGGAGGAGCGGGAGCAGCGGGAGCTTGAGGAGGAGATGGAGCGGGGGGAGAGGGTACGGCGGCGGATGCTGGACGGTGAGTACGGCGCCGATCCGTACGATGAAGATGAGCAGGACGGCATCGCCGGCGGCGGCGGTGGAGGGAGGACACGGCGGCGGCGGCGGCAGCTGGGGAATTGTACGGCAGCGGGAGGGGGTTCCGGAGGGGCGTACGGCGCAGCGTCAGCCGAAGGTGATGATGGCGGCGACGGCAGATCTGGGGTTCTGTTGCCGCCGTCCGCCGTGGCGGCCCTGCAACGGGTAAAGCTGGCAGTCAGCGGGCCTGACCAGCCAGCGCCGCCAGTGGTTGGATTGCCGTACGTACGGCATAATCCGTCGTACGGTTTGACGGGGGCGGAGCAGTCAGCGGAGGAGGATCTTCGAGTGAGTGGGTGTGTGCCCTGTGTCCCCCGGTGTCCCTCTCTCCCGCCCTCTTCCAGGGGCCCCCCCGGCTCTCTTTCCGTGTGTTTGTGTGTGTGTGTGTGTGTGTCTGTTTGTGTGTGTGTGTGTGTCTCTCTCTCTCCCCCTCTCCCTCTCTCTCCCTCCTCCTCCGGGCGGCTCTTTTGGTGGTGTTAACTGACTCGGTGCGACATCGCGGTGTCGCTCTGCCCGCTTGAAACCTCATCGTAGTGACCCGTACAACCCCTCTGGGTTTAAATGCCGTACGCTTTTGTCGTACTGCTACCCATGCTGACGTGACTGATGTAAGCGGCGGCTCTAAGTACCGGCAGTCCCTCCCATAGTGTACGTATGCTGACGGAGCCCGCCGTCTTTGTTATATACAATAATCCTTACCCCCCCCCTGCCCCGGTCACCTCAACCCCCCTCCCCCCCCCACACACACACACCCGCAGGACGAGCTGGTGTTGTGGGTGGTGGTATGCGGCCCCGGTCAGCCGCAGGTGCTGCACGAGGAGTTCCTGGTGCTGGGGGGGCAGTGCCTAGCAGAGCTGCGAGATGTGCTGGGCTGCGCGACAGAGGACGCCATGCGACAGGCGGCGGAGGCGGCGCAGGCGCTGCCGCAGCCGCTGCCTTCGGTGGTGCAGGAGGCGGCGCTGCCGCCACCGGCGGCGCCAGCCACCGGCCGCGGCCGCGGCGGCCGCAGAGCCTCCCGGGGTGGCCGTGGCCGTGGTAGAGCAGCTGGGGGTTCGCAGCCGCCGCATCTGGCGGCGGGAAGAGGTCCGGCGGAGGCGCTGACGGAAGCTGTACGGCATTCGGCTGTCGGCGTTGGTGACGGAATTGCTGCGTCTGCCGCGGATGGGCCCGACGGCAATGCAAATACTGTGTCTGCACGGGTGGCGGTGCCGCCGGCGGCGGATGGCTCTGGGAGCCGGCACGGCAACGGCAGCGGCAGCGGCGATGCCGCGGGAGCGGCATTGCCGGCGGCGGCGGTGCCGCTGCCGTTCGAAAGCGGGTTATTGCCGCCTAGCCACGGGTCGTACGTCTTCTTGGAGGGACGTTTCTACACGGATGTACGGCACCCAGACGCTGAGGACTACTCCGCGCCCATCAGGGAGATGTGCAGGTGGGTTTCCTATCGAGGCGGGGAAAGGAGGGGATAAAGGTTTTCCAGGGTTTTTCGAGTACCACTTACACATATATATGTACGTATATATATTACATTTTGTGCATTTTGAAGTGCACAATGAAGAATGAAGACCTCTCCTAAGCCCTATCCATGTTCATGCTTGATGTAAGGATGTATCTTCGGAGATTTTATGATATATGAACCCATATTCCGCGTATTTTTATTGGATCGATACTTTTCTGTAGGATTAGTTTTTGTTTAAACTCTGGAATACTGTTGCCATTTTTTATCTTTCACACATCCTCTTCGCATCCTCCTCCTCTTCCTCGTCTCGTTGCGACCGTTGCCGCCCCGTAGGGCCCACGGGGTTCGCCCGACGTATCTACGACCGGAGCGTGGCTGGCGGCCCGCGCTGCTCCGACACCACGGCGGGCCGCTGCCTCCACCTAGCGCCATGCACACCACACGGTTCGCAGAGCTGACGTTGCGACAGGCGAACCACCCCACGGGCATGTTCTGCCATCGAGCCTGCTGCGAGCACCTCCTCTTCGTGCGGGATGTTCGCAGGTGGGTTCCGGCTGGGTGTGTTTGTGCGTGCGTGCATGCGCGTGCGTATGTGCGTATGTGTGTATTTGTTACACAACTGCCTGTACACATCGACCCGGGCCCGGGGCACCTAACCTTAGACCCCAACGGGAATAATGACCGCCAGGAAGCGCTCTCCCCCCTACGGCGGGAGGAGAGGGGTGAGAGGGGCCGCGACCCTGTAGGTGCGTGGGGGTTGGGTGGCGGCGGCGGCAGGCGGCGGCAGGGCACACAAGGTAAATGATCCGCGTTTGCAAGCGCACACTGAAGTTGCACACACTCACATACACACACACATACACGCACATACACACACACGCTCAAAACTTGTTTTTCAATATCCATCCCGCCGCGGTGCACCCCGTCCCCTCATCGCCCGCGCTAAACTCACTCACTCCTCAGAAAACCCGCCTCCCCCCTGGTCTTCCCCCCCCCTCACACACCCCTCACCCCCCCCCCCCCCCCCCACCCAGGTGGCACCCAGGCGACCCCGCCCGCCGAGTGGCCTTCCCGCTGAGGCTGCGAGCCCGGGACCGCGCAGGTGCCCCCGTCGCCCGTCGGCGGTGCGGGCTGTGTGAGGCCCGATACGCGGAGCTGGTGACACACGATGACCCGTTGGCGCCCTCCAACCCGGCCATCATGTGCAGGTGGGTGGGTGGCGGGGGTGGCGGGGATGATGGTGGTGATGATGGTGTTTGTGTGTGTGTGTGTGTGTGGTGGCGGGTGCGGGTGCTGATGCTTCGTTTTGCGTGGTTTTTTTGTGGTGGGTTTTTGAAGGTTTTGAAGGAGCGGTACATATGTACATACGTACATACGTACATGCAATGCCCCCGGGAGATCCCGGGATCGAGACCTGTCAGGGCCGAAAATCCTTCCGATGATGGAAGGTAAAAGTGCCCCTAGTCGATGGACGTTGATGACCTGGGATAAAGTTGACTCGCGCACCGGTTGATGCTGGTGGTGGGTGCGGAACCTGAGCGATCCACTGAGAAGGTGACTAGGGTGACTGGATGAGGGTGCCCCGAAATACCGGGGAAGGCAGAGTCTGCCGGGTAGCGGCCGCAGGATGAAGATATGACCCCCCTGTCCCACACATCATCCATCCATCCATCCATCCACCTACAATATGGGAGGGCTGCCTGTACTTAGAGCCGCCGCTTACATCAGTCACGTCACATAGGTAGCAGTACGACAAAAGCGTACGGCATTAAAACGCAAAATGTATATATACATGAGGGTTGAGAGTTCGTTTCTGGTATTCGGTGTTTCCGGGGTCATGAGCGAGCGAGCCCGGGCGCATGTGTGCCGCACATCTCCCCTCACAGCCCTCAAAACCCACACACAGCTGCCTTTCAAGTGTGGCCCCAAACCAGCCTTCTGCAAGCTTCTGTTCCTCCTCCTCCTCCTCCTCCTCCTCTGTCCCCCACTGTATGAGCCGCGGACAACTCCGGGAAACCCTTTCCCGCTGCTGTACACACACACACAGACATTGCTTCGACCTGCTGCACATCGGCACCAACGGCGAGCGCCTCGCGCCGGATGTTGTCGTACAGCCGTACAACCCGGCGTTGGACATCGCTACACAGGGTACCTGGGCGCCGTCGGTTGGGGCCTGGGCCGCCGCCAATGCAGCAGCTGCCGCCGGCGAGGGCGAGGAGGGTGATGGAGATACGGGCACAGCTGCGGGTGGCGGTCTTTTCAATATAAGATCAGACGGGCGGAAGAAAGCACGGCGACATGCGCGCAAGCGATAGGCGCTCTGGGTTATCTCAGCCTCAGCGTTGGGGTCGGGAAAGGGGGGAAATTATATGCAAGGCATTCAACTGCCGGCATTCAAAGTTCGAAATTGCTGGTGTCCTAGGCGATAGAGTCGGGGGCGGGGATTGAAAATGTCAAGGGCCGTCGTTCTCTTCTTCATGTTGTTAGTGTCAGTGCTTTGATTGTCTTGGGTCTTTTGTCCTTGTTGCATAGAAGTATTCAGCTAGCTTAAATGGCAAGGGATTGCCTGCCTATGTCACAAATGAAACATGGCGCCCGCGTTAATCGCAGAGAGTTAGTAGGACTTTTGGCCTCTGGATACGCTCCTCAGCACGCTCCTCAGTGTTGTGCGGGAGGCGTTCCTATGGGCGCTGCACTCGACCCGTTCGGGGTCCACTGTAACAATCGCATCCAGCACGCGGCTTCCAAACTGTCAACCACTTAAGTTTCTGCGTCGAAATCTGCTACAGGATATAGAACTTGGAGGGGAAGGATGCTGTTTATTCATTATATAAGATGGAGACCTGTGCTCAAATGATGTTCAGCGGTGCTTTCATTTTTTCGCTTTCATTTTTCGTTCTGCTTGAGCAGAAAGTAACGATCCCACATTTCCGCAAATTCATCAAGAGGCAAGTTGATACATAGCAGTGTCGTGACTGCCGCAATATGAGATTCATTTAGGTGCACGAGAAGATGAGTGCGTGAGAAGAGAAAGGCCATGTCGACTTCTACCCGCCGTGCCGCGACAAGCAAAGTCTTCAAATCAACCTTGTCCTTGTCGCCGCTCCTGAAATAATGTACGACAACAGGAACCTGTACCGTCCACTCTTTCCATTCCTCGTCTCTCCGGCGCCATGCAATCATGCACGTCAATGTCTTGTCCTGCTCTTGAACGCTCCGAAACTTTTAACTTCTCACGACCTTCACAGCAGAATGTGCCTAATTATCATCGGCAGGATTGTCCCCCCTCTTTTATCTCTTGATCAATTCTGGCTGAAACTGGCCCGTCGGAATCCGAGATACTCTCGGTCCCAAAAATACTGTACCGGCCCAGCCAACACTTGTAGAACCATACCTCCCCGCATCCCTGCCCAGTGGCCGCCGCTCAATGATGAGTGGTAGCAAGGCGAGGCGCTGCAGCCCAGACGTGAGATGTGCGTGTTTCATAATTCAGCACGTTTGTTCTCGAGGAGCGCCCCCTGAATGGATGAGGACCCTGAGCGAAGCTAAGGGCCCCCACAGGCAGGTAGATGAGGAATCACCAAACACTCCATACAGAAAACAACGGGATGCAACCCACATCTGAATTTAAATGTCTGCTGTTAACCTCACGCCATAGAGGTACACTACACCTTGCGAAAACACTCATGGCTCCACCGTTCTGCCTTATATTGTGTTCGTGACCTGACCATCCCTGCACGTCACCGTCAGCCACTCGTGCTGGAACGAAAAGTAGGAGTCAACACAAAATGTAACGTCTCTTTGTACATCTAAAGCACTCGGGGTCGTGCAAGTTCTACATCAGCCTCCAGCAACTGCTGCAAGGCAGGGCAGGCCAGCTGCCCTGCAGTCGGTCTTGCGTATGCAAACTGAGGACTGACTACTTGCCCCTAAGACCGCAAACCATGTAGGTCTTAAAAGAAATGCGCAACAACCCTAACAAGAATCGGTCACCTGTCCGCTCTAGTCTAGCGTATTAAGCTTGCTTCCCATAAAGAAGCCCACGAAGCTTTAGCCGCAAAACAAGCACCGCCTGGTTAGCGGAGAAGCACACGAAGCTTCGGCGGCAAAGCAAGCACCGTCTTGTTGGCAGAGGTGCGGGGCCTTCTCAGGCCACAAGATTCCCAGCGCCCTAACACCGTGCCCAGGACACTACTGCGACAGACCGTGCGACTCCTACCTACTTCACTAAAGGGCGGTCGTGCTTGGTATCCGACGCGCAAGACATTTGTTTGTATCGCTCCATCTCCTTCAGGTACCTTGGAGCATCCTTGTTGTCGTCTGAACAGCGCGATTTGTGCCCGCGTGCGTGCGGCAGCAAACGGACAATGCCTTTTTTGTTAGCAAGGTGGACTTAACTGAAAACACCAAATTTGAGAGCCTTTGTATTTCCCAAGCAATCCTGCAGTTACAAAATTAGCGAGGAGTTCCCACCTGTCTTGGCTTTTTTGGGGACACCCGAAGGTATTGACATTGCAGGTCCGCGCTTTTGCAGCGACTTCAGCAAGGAGTTGTTGGCCTTCACGACGATAGGCTTTGCCTTTTGAGCTTCAGCTGCGGCCTTGAGTCTCTCTGCTAAAGGGATGTCCTTGTAGTAGCCGATGCCCGCGTCATCCTTCTTAAAGACATAGCCCGCTCTAGCGCCTGTAAATGAGTCACTAGGAATAAAATCTGTTTCTTCCTGTGGGTCGCTGGGCCCTGCTTGAGCACCATCTTGCAAACGCTCGGAGCCCTCTTGCGGCATGTTTAGTCTTCTATCATCAATAGCTGTGAACTCGAAGGGAATTTTGTGGATTAGGCACCTCTAGAAAGACACTGACCGTCACTGGCCCAGACATCCCACTGAGCGTGGCGAGCGGAGTCCGTACTGTCGTTCCCGCAACTCGGTGACCGCCCATCCGCCCATCCGCTGAATGGTCGAACGCAAGCCAAAGCCTTTGGCGCTCTCAACCCAATCCCCTTCAACGCGTTGGAAACCTAGTCATTCGTCAGCGTTGCACGCAACCACGGAGCCAGAATATGAAACAAGGGGCCAATCAATTAGATTTACCCCGTAGCAGAGTCCCCAACAGAGCTCGCAGATTTTCTGGCTGTGTTCATCCCTGCATTTCCCATCGGGACGACCCCTGCTGCTGAGGCAGGCGCGGCCGGTGAGGACACTTTCACTGATAGCATCGTGGGCAGCGATAATGATCCCCAACCGCTGGTTGACGAGGGCGAGGAGGAAGGAGAGGTAGGAGAGGAGGAAGGAGAAGTAAAAGCCCAATGTGACGTTCTCGTCGTACATTCGTACGACAGCTGTTTATGAGCGGCACTGCAGTTCTGCCGTATACAGTACGGCACTAGGAATCCTACCCTGCGGGAGCGGCCCTGGTTTTGCTTCGTTGTGCGTTTTGATTGGAGTGAGGAAGTACGGCGCTCTGGGGGGAAATGTACAGCGGCAGGGACTTGTGCAGGTGCGTTCGACTGTCGTATAACTTACCTGAGCGTGACGTCGTAAAATTGGCACTGCATACAAGGACATTTTTCAGACCCATGTAGAAAGTGATGAAAGGAAGTGAAGGAGTGGTAAAGGGATGGAGTTCAGCGCCCACCCAAATAGCTAAGATGCGCTCATTCGTTAGCAGACATAGCAGAACATGTGATGAGCTGCTGCAAAGATTGCAATTCACCCCCAAAACTAGCCATGCTATTCATCATGCTGGGCACGATTTAGGCTTCCAGGAAAACATAGTATCCGGGTGCCAGTGCGAAATTCGCACATCTTGTCGTACTTTATCGTACGGGAACAAGTCCTGCGTACGACAACAGTTACCAGGAGAGGTAGCAACAGAAACAGTCTCCCCTCTCTCTGTGTCTCTCTCCTCCTGACTGCTCGTCCTTCGTACACATTACAAACTCGTACACCCACAATCGTTATACACCTACATGCCCAATATGAGGCACGCACATTTTATTGTGTCCGGACATCACCTGAAAAGTCCTTCCCCTTCCTTACATACATACAGACTACGCACAGATAGATATGCACACACACACACACAAACACACACACACAAACATAAACACATCTACGCACACGCACAAACATTTATGCAGAAACACATACAAAAGCAAACAAAACATGTTCCCTTTCAACAACGAAAGGATAATATTACGCTAACGAAGCTGCTCGTTCAAGGCTGTTTGACCGCCACCAGCAGCTCCACAGTGCCGGCAGCGGCTCGCTCCGAAACCACCACCTGCAGCCCCGCCCTCACCGCCATCGCCTCCACCTCCTGGTTCCAAACACAGCCCTTACCCAGCGCCGCCACAGGCCCCGCCGTGACATCTTGGTACGCCGCCAGAAGCGGGTTGTCGGAGCGGCAGTGCTCCAGCAGCAGAACCCGACCCCCCGCCGAGGCGGGACGAACCACTCGGGCCACCTGACGGGTGGGTGTGTATGTATTATGTATTATGTATTTATGTATTTATTTACATTGTATCCGTCCCCATAGATACTTTTTTGGCACACTGACGGAGCTTTCCAGCCAACTCCGGAAACGCGCCCTGACCTGTCCTCGTTGATGGTCAGCAGGGAGCTTTCAGTGTTGTTCCCCCTTCCTGGAACATAGCAGATGGGGTTAGGCGCAATCACTGGGGTCCGCCTGATTTAGTCGGTGGGGGTGGTCCCGCGCGGACGATCCCTATCCCTGCCCCGGTGATTCCTATCAACCCTGTCGCTGCCCCAGTTCCTCACGTAGGGCAGGATCCCACGCCTGTCGCCGCTGTTCCGCCGCCGCCGTTGTTTATAGCCTCTTCCGTCCATGGTGCTGGTGGCGCTGCTGCATTTCTACCCGTTCAGGACGTTGTTGTACTTAGACTTTCCGTCCCAGTCCCTAGGTTGAACTTTCCTTCCGACCTTCGATCTCGCGACTTAGGTTGGGCTGCGGCAGATAGTACGCGCGCATTCGTCAGGGATGCGAAGCAGTATCTTCAGCTAGTTCGGGGTGGTGATCGGGAACCGGTTCATCGCCAACGTTTTGGACGGTGCCGCCAAAGCTTGGCAAGATCCGTGGTCAACGGCACGGATTTCGTTTACGTCGGACGAGCTGTTTGCTGCGTTACTTGCCCGTTTTGCTCCTGAAGTCTTGCCCCGCGACGTGAAAGCTCGCTCCGTTCTCGCGAGTGGTAATTACCGTATGCGCTCTGGCGAGAACGTCTCTTCCTACCAGTCGCGTTTGGAGGCGCTTATTACGCCTATTGCAGATTTTTCAGAAGGAGATAGGATTTTCTGGTTTCAACGTGGACTATCTGAGGAACTCATCGGTGAATGCGCTACCGACCTTCTAGGAATGCCCTTTTCCTCTTACAACCACCTTTACCGCTTTGCTTTGGGTGCAGAAATGCGCCTCCTTGCCCGAAAGCAAGCTTTTTTTGTTCTGTTCCCCGTGCTAATGCCCTTGTTTTGCAGGCCCCATAGCTGAACCCGGTTGGCGCCCCTGCTGCGGTGCTGGCACCCGTCCCTCGCGCTGCCGTCGCTGTCGAGGGTCCCGAGCGCAGAGAGGGTGGCACAGTTGCCGCCCCGGGTGCCGGTAAGCCAAAGGGGGGGTGGTCGCCGGGAACAGCGCCGGTGGCAACCCAAGGGTCTTAGAAGTAATCAGGTACCTTCCGGGGCTGGGCCTAGTCAGCAGTTGGGACAGAAATGTAAACCTGACGAAGACCAGTGGCTAGAGAAGTATTGCTGCACTAAGTCAGAGCTTGAGGAGCGCAGAAAGAGGAATAAGTGCTTGCGTTGCGGGGATGGCCATCCGACGGGGGCTTGCCCGTTGTGGCTCAAGAAGAAGTAGGGGGTTGCACAGGCTGCTGAGGAGGGGACTCCTCCTGGGTTAGATGTAGAGACCGAGCTGCCTGCCATGCGGGCTTCCAGGGCAAAGCTGCCCTCTGTGTTAGCGCAGGTTGAGAGAGCTATTGGACGAAAACTGACGTTTGATGCTTGTTCTGTGAAGAGTGACTGGGATGCCTTGTGTAATCCGCTTGTGCCGCGTTTCCAGTCTCTCTCTGCTAACGACCTGCACGGGCATACGGTCCTCTTCCTCCCCTCTTCCATTTCAGAGTTGCAGACGCAGCTGATTGCGCACCACCTCTGCGAACGTCAGCACTCGGAAACTGCAGCGTGTATCATTACGCCTACCTACACCACACACTGTGCTTCGGCCCTGCTGGCCGGGATGCAGCGCGTTCTGCAGTTTATTCCAAGAACACCGCTGTTCAATCGACTCGATCTGGAGGGTCGGCCTGTGCAGTTTCCTGGGTCAATGTTTGCCTTTGACGTTTGGTACGATCTCCTGTGGCCCGCTGTTGAATTGCGTGACACTTCACCTAGTCTTTCGGCTTTCCTGCTCTCTCCTCAGTCTGCAGCTCTGCCAGGTTCAGAGGTGCCTCTTGTCCAAGTCCGCGTCGTCAACTGTACTCTGCTTGCGCTTGCTGATTCTGGCGCCAGCGACGACTTTATTTCTCTGAGGTGAAGCGGCTTGGGCTGACGCCTAGTGCCTGTTCCTGGTTGCATGTTACGCTCGTGAATGGGGATAAGCAGGCTATCTTGGATCGGGTTACTCTGCGTCTTTCCGCGGGACCTTTGCGACTAACAGTGCATCCGTACGTGTTGCCTGAGTTGCCTGCACCGGCCACGTACGTCATAGGGTCCTCTACATTCTCGCGGTAAAGGGGCGTCCTTAGTTTCGAGTCGTGCACCCTGTGGTTGCGCAAAGGGACTCTCGTTTATAAGGCGCCTTTCGTTGTCTTGGAGCGGGATCCCTCTGAACTGGGTACCTCGCAGTCGGAGCCACAAGTTCATTATATGCTTTGTTGTAAATGTCACAGTCACATCTTTAAATAGCCAAAAATAGGTGTTCCCCTTTAGGGGATGAAGAAGAAGATGACTTCCCCCTTCGGTTCCCCTTTAGGGGATGAAGAAGTGCTCCCCTTCTAC
>NW_003307595.1:788311-804571 GCF_000143455.1 Volvox carteri f. nagariensis
AGAAGAAGAGACGAAGGGGTTTCCCTTCGGGGGAAGAAGGGGAGCACTTCTTCATCCCCTAAAGGGGAACCGAAGGGGGAAGTCATCTTCTTCTTCATCCCCTAAAGGGGAATACCTATTTTTGGCTATTTAAAGATGTGACTGTGACATTTACAACAAAGCATGCTGTTAGGGGGGGGGGCTACGTTACATGAGCTTTATAAAATATTTTCTAGATGCTGTAGCCGCGCTTTGCCGGCATGCCACCCCTGGACCCATAGGTTGAAAAGCTGCAGTTCCAATTGTTCGTAAAGGGGCGCATGGTCTTTTAGTTCGGCCTAAACTGCAACTGAACTCTGCCGTTGCCACACCGACCCATTGGACTCTGAGCTGCAATCCCTGTTGAACGAGTTTTCCGACGTTTGTCAGGAGATTCCAGACATCCCTCCTGTTCGGCCTGTCGATCACACGATTCCTTTGACTCCTGGCGTGACTCCTGTGACTCGTCCGATGTACCGCCTGAGCCCTCTGGAACTCGACGAAGTCAAGCGCCAGGTTACCGACTTGCTGGTATGATTCGTCCTAGCACGTCCCCGTATTCTGCACCCATCCTGTTCGTGGGTAAGAAAGATGGTAGCCACCGCATGTGCATTGACTACCGGAGATTGAATGGGGCGACGGTTAAGAATCGTTATCCCCGGCGTGTTGATGACTTGCTCGATAAGCTGCGCGGTTCCGCTTACTTTAGCTCAGTTGACCTTCAACAGGGGTATAATCAGATCCGCATTGCTGAGTCGGACATCCTGAAAACTGCCTTTCGCACCCCCTTTGGTCACTACGAGTATACGGCTTGACTAATGCTCCTGCGACTTTTCAAGCCGTTATGGATCGTCTTTTCCACCCGTTTATTTGATAAGTTTCTGATTGTTTACCTAGACGATCTCCTGGTCTTTTCTAAAACGCGCGAAGAGCATCTGCAGCACTTGCGTTCTGTCCTCCAGGTGCTGCGGCGTGAAAAGCTACACGCAAAGCTCTCTAAGTGCCATTGGGCGCAACCCCAGGTGGAGTACCTCGGCCACATCGTCTCTGCCGACGGTGTTCGGATGGATCCCCGTAAAACTGCTGCTGTACGGGATTGGCCAGCGCCCACCTCTCTGCAGGAACTTCGTAGTTCCTGGGGTTGACGAACTATTTTCGTAAGTTTATTGCGCGCTATTCTGTAATAGCTGCGCCCCTGACCAACCTGACTCGTAAGGGTGCGTTTTCGTCGCCTGCCGCGTGGACCACCAATCACCATTGCCAACGTTTGTTAGCAGTATCCCAAATTTCCCACCTTAAAGTTTACATCTTATTACCCACAGGGCTCCGGTGGAAGTTGTAATCATCCCCACCAACATTGTGTCGCCACGCGCCGCAGGCCCTTTTAAACAATTTACCGAACCACATCCTAAGCAGCAGAACCGACATGCTGGCTGCCTATCATGCGGGAGCCTTCAATAATGACATCGCCCTTCGCGGCGGTTCTGGTGCTTAGGATGTGGTTCGGTAAATTGTTTGTTTAAAAGGGCCTGCGGCGCGTGGCGTCCCACATTTTTGGTGGGGATGATTACAACTTCCACCGGAGCCCTGTGGGTAATAAGAAGATGTAAACTTTAAGGTGGGAAATTTGGGATACTGCTAACAAACGTTGGCAATGGTGATCCACTTCTTAGGTGAAGGAAATGAGGATGAGGCACCTGTCAGTAGCGTTTTCGAGGTAAGGAGAGCCAGGTCCTTCTTGGGAATTCCCTGGAAATGAAAGCATCGATAAAAAGACAATGTTGTGCTTTCTTAACTGAATGATGTAGTGAGTGAATTTACCCGATGTGGAGCGACTTGAATAAAAATCCATTTTTGTTCACCATGTTACGAAATATGCGTATGGGCGAATGCAAAATTAATGCGTGCGGTATATGTACCGTGTTTTTTTGATTGTCGTACATCTTTTGCAAGCTAACGACATGGTGCGAGATTTAGGCAACTGCGCTGAGCTTTCGTATTCCACTTCCTAATTTCGTGGAACGTATTCATGTATAACTGGTGAATTTCTAGTCGTCAACAATTTGCTGTGTGCAAGTGTGATGGTGAAAGTTATAACTGTAACAACGTGGGGAATAGCGTTGAGATTTGCTGCATGACTGCTGGACCTTTAAAAAAGGATCAATTCAATTATGTCGAAATATGTATGAGGTTTAGGTTTAGATGGTGCGAAATGTATTAGGACTGTGCAAGGTTGGTGGATTGACTTGTGGCAACGTGTGAAGTATTGCATAGATTTGCTGCATGACGACTAAGACTGGTTAAAGGTAAAGTGCAGGTATATAGACGATGCAGTGGCTTATGTTTTCATGGAACAGCATGGAGTATGTTAGAGTTGAGAGGCGCGGCATGACAACTAGGTACATTGCGCAACAGTTGATTTCGTTGGATGACGGTGCCCAGGTTTACGGACCATCAACCAAAAATCCTAGTAAAACCCTTTACCTTATGTTCATCAAAACAACCCAGGCGCTCACATCCATAATTACGTGTCAAATACGACTGCATGTTGCCTAACCTGGCTCTTCACCCTAGAATTTATAATACAGCAAAGAAGTCACCATGTACATAATCAGACATAGACAGGATGTTAAAATGTGCTTCCTTTCAAATGGTGAAATAGGGATCATAATAATGGCCTGGTCTAGAGACACTACTCTAAGATGCGGTGTAAGGTACTGGGTTCAATTTCTGGATACAGGATGGCTAGCTAGCCCAAGAGATATGGAGTAAAGATAACGGTTCATATGGGCTGGATGAGGTGACTGGATTAGATGAGGAGGGGTCAGCGGGATCAAACTGACCTGGACTTGCAGTTCGTATGATGTTGTACATTGTGGTAACGGTGGACGTTGCTGTTGCTCTGTCACGCACCTTTTGCTTCTCATTAGCAAATCTGGCCCAGGCAGCTTGTGGCCAATGGAAGAAAGGCCGGGGGGGGCCGGGGGGGCTTACGCACGCCATACTGCAGGCCTTGAACTTTCCCAATGAGGTTGATGCCATTGGATAGAGCAGCTGCATCTGCACGCTTCCAGGCCTCAATCACAGCTTCCTGTGAGGAAAAATTTAACCCGCGGATCTCGTCGAGGACGTACAATCTGCCGCCTTCATGGAGAAGACTGTTAAATTTTTCTCGGTCCGTTTTCTTCATGAGCCCCAACAGGTGCCCCAGTACAGCGGCCTGCAGGCAACATTTCAAAGGGAGTAGGCGCCTCCCGCCATGGGCTTCACTGAAGCCTAACACAAAATAAAGGTGTCCCAAAGCCCAACCCACAAAGATAGTATTTTTGTGGGTTGGGCTTTGGGACACCTTTATTTTGTGTTCTGGTGCTAGGAGTTATGCTGAGTGCTCATCTAGCGTTTTGGGCCTGGATTTGGCTCCACACAGGGTAGGGCCGGCATCCCGCAGGACTTGAGAGGTTGATAACTGTCTTTTGGCGATTGAACGTGTGACTGTAGGTCGGCACCGTCTCTTCATTAGTTCATAATTTGCCGAAAATGTTCATGTTTCAACATCAAAATAGAGTAGTGGTGTGCGTAATTATTGGTGGATCCTATATTTCTCATCCTGGATCCGGGTTCCACTGCAGAAGATCCCCCTATGCTTACATATCTTTTAGTGCGAATAGGTGCGAATGTCTGGTCTGAAGAGCGTGGCAGTTACATAACAGCCAGGAGAAGCAAGATGGCGAGGTGTGCCGAAGATCCATAGGCGTGATGGGAAATAAAAAAGATGGAAAGAGATGGTAAGCAATAAAAGTCAGGAGCTGCACAAATGGTTTCAATTTTTTTTGAATCTTTTCAATCCTCGCGGTTCAGATTTTCGCGGATGTGACCCCCCCGGAGCCCTCAAACCCCGTCATCACAACACATTACACCAGGAAGGAGTGACGCCTGACAGTTGACGCTGGGCCAGCGCCTCCTTACCACCACCAAGCAGTGAAGACACATACATGATCAAAACACAAATATACACACAAGTGCACAAACAAGCTCTATTCAATGATGAGCGAACGCATGCTGGCAAGACCGTCTGTAACACATGTACACCCCACATCCCAAGCATAACCCCTGCCGTACTCCTGCCGCCATTAGCATAACCCCTGCCGTACTCCTTCCCAGCAGGAGACCCTTCTCGTCTGCCTTAAAATACTCATGCTTCTTCCTACCAAGTCTGAGTGGAGCAGGATGGCTCTTTGTAAAGCTAAGCTTAACCCTAAAACCCTAAGTTTTGTAAAACAACAATATCTTTCTAGCATTCAGATCCTTTTTTATGACCCCTGTTGCCTTCAAGAGCCACCGATTAAACCTTTTTTTTATGCATTTTCAAGTTCCCCTTCTTTTCCTTTTTCTTCTCTGCACAAAGGTGGACCTGGTGGCTGTCACTGCTCGACCTCCTTAGCAGCCGAGGGCTTCCGCAGCAGGTACATAGGCCGGTCAAAGCCTACACCCTCTCCCTCATTAAGCAGGGTCTCCAGTTCGAACCCGACCTGGAACAAAAGGCGGAAAAAAACGACCCGTCCAAACGGGGGACGCTGTCAGTAACCAAGCTCAGACGGCCCCTGGAGCGGCGGCGGTGCACGCGGAGTACACCAGAGGAGGAGGACATGCTTGGGGGGGAGGAAAGCAAAACAGCTTTACCGTACCTGAGTCGTCAGGTAGCTCACAAAGTGCTGGGGCCGCAGCTGCAGCTGCTCGATGCGCTTGAAGGGAACCGCGTTGGTCGTCGTCTTGTGTACGGCACGCTTGTACGACCTGTACGGTGCACCGAGAAATGCAAAGGGGCTTACCACAACACGGTAGCCGTGATACCGTTAAAAGAAGGTATTTACACGTACAAACCAAAAATCTTAACCCTTTGCGCATCTCTCGTGTTTACCCCGTACCCCTGTCGTACAAATGCTCACTTCCAGGGCTGCGGCTCCAGAACCAGCAATCCGCCCGGAGTCAGTGTATCGAAGAACTTCCTGAGCGCGCGCAGGGAGGAATGAAAATGACACAAATAATAAAAACAGAGGTCCAGGAACATATGAACCAAGAATCAATGGATCAATTTCAATGATAAATTTTGGCCTCTAGATTGCAGGTGATTGTTGGCATGTAAGGAAGGAAACACAAATGGTTCTCTCGAGCAGCAAGCGACATGACATCGGAGGAAACGCGTCGCAGCAACCCAAGGGATAAAGAGCACACGCGCGCGTGTAATGGTGACGATTCACGCTTCCGTACAACGTCGTACACTCACTTGAACAGCCGTTTCAGTCCCGCATCTCCGTTGTTTAGGTGCACCCACTTGGTGACGCTGAGGCACAGAATGGTATCCGCACTCTCAGTTCTATTCGGGTGCGGACATACAGACGTACACGAACATGTTGGGGGGCCGGGGAAGAGGTAGGGGAGGTAAGGGGGTTTCCGGACGACGGGACGGGTGGGATGGGAAAGCGACATGGCGGGACAAAGACCGCGGTTTAGGGAAAAAAAAGGAGGCGCCCCCAATCGTCTGGAGAACGCATCGTGTATGTGTGTTTATGAAATTTCCGGTTCCCCCGCCCTTATTTTGACTTGGCGCACTCACTCACTCACCCACTCTCTCGCTCACTCACTCACCTACTCGCTCACTCACTCACCTGGCGCGCACATTGGCCCAATCTTGCTGCACGAAACGAGTCCCCGATAGAGCTTTGATGTACGAACGCAGCTGACCCGCTCTCAAGGGCGCTGGACCCGCTGCTGCCGAGTGGAACCCCCGGCGTGCCGGCTGCGGTGGTACGGCAGTGACCTCCTGCTGCTGCTGCTGCGATTGTTGTTGGTGATGGTGCTGCTGCTGCTCTTGTTGTGTTTGCTGCTGTTGCTGCTGTTGCTTCGGCTTACGGTGGTAGGGCGGCTGGTTGCTAGAGGTGCAATTGTTGCCTAAGAGATCTTGTGGACCTGCTGCCATAGAAGCAACTGCATCTGTTTCTCTGCCGCCGCCGCCGCCGCCACCACCGTCGCCGCCACTGCCGCCGCCGCCGCGCCCTTCCTTGTCGTCGGCGCCGTCGTCATCATCGGAAGCGCCGGCGCCGGCGTCAGCATCGGCATCTGGCATGTCTTCGTCAGCCCCGCCTCCGCCGTCGGCTTCGAAGCCATCCGGATTCGCTTCCAATTCACCATCGTAGGACGGCTGACCGTACAACTCCTCGGTTTTTCCGTACTCCGTGGTGCTGTCGCCCCAGCCAAGTGCGTCACGAGTGCCCCCGCCGCCGTACTGGCCCAGCGTCATGGCTTGCAGACGGTTGGTATATTCGGTCCGCATGATGCGCAGATTCCTGTGTACAACCAACCAACCAACCAACCAGCCAACCAATCCACGAGAGGTCAATAACTGTGGATGATGACTTTCATAAATGCGCGAGGGCAACGACTACAGGGTCGACGTGGCGGATTTGAAAAAGGCGCAAATGAAATTGGGAACTCTCAAGGCAGCGGCCATTGGGCATTCCTTGGTTGTGTCTTTAACTGTGTCCAAATTAGGCTACAGGATCTCCATTCCTACCTGCAGGCCTTCTTAATGAGAGTGCCGTCAATGTCGTACCCCGTCATGCGCTTGGCTCCGAAACGCGTTGCTACAGCCAATGTGACCAAGCCCTGAATCAGCAGTAGCAGCAACAATAACAGCCGTAATAGTAGTATTAATATAACAGTAATAACAAGAATAACAACAACAATAGTGATAACAAAAACAACAATAATAATATAATATAATAATAATAATAACAATAACAACAACAATAATAATAATAATAATAATAATAATAATAATAATAATAATAATAATAACAACAACAACGACGGCGGTAACTGCAGCCCGGTCATCGACAGGCATCGGGCAGTAGCAGAAACAATAGCAGTAGCAGAAACGAATGGCGCGCAGTGGCGCACGGCACCGGCAGACACCACCCAAAATACATACATAAAAAAAGCAATAATTTTGTTGACCAACATACCGGAGGCCAAGGGCAGGCAGGTAAGCGCCACCGGTGAGGATCGCCACAAGCAGCCGCAGAGGCACGCAGCACGCAGTACGGACCATTAACTAAGCCTAACCAACCCAGTACTAACTGCCAACGACGCCAACTCCGCCTCGGCTATTCTTTTTCCACCGACTCCTCCTTTTCCTCCCCCTTCTGCCCCCCTCAAACTCCCCCCCGATCACCTCGTTGCAGCCCACATCGAACACCACACGCCGCTGGAACCATTCCCGCCGCATAAGCTGCACATGCGGGGTGGGGGGCGGTGGGTTGGGTTGCAGCCGTGGGAGCGAAACTGAATGGGTACGGCATTTGAGGGTTCTTGTAAAGGAATAAAAATCGCATGGTCTGAAGAGAAACAAGGGAAGAGGACAGAAACGGGTTTGTGCCTCGTAGCCTTTCATCTTTCACCACCCACCCCCAGGATGCTTAATAATGTCTTAATCTGGCCACATGGCCTAATCAGGCGATAATGGGGACATAAGGGATATAGGCAGTAAGAGGACATCTCCGAAACCAGGGCAGGCGCTTAAAGAGGACACCAGAAATGAGGGCATTCAGGAGATGCTGAGACAGATGCGGTACGGATAAACACATGATGTACGGCACAAAAAGTGAATGAAGTCGCGGTGGCAGTAGTGTTGTTGCTGCTGCTGCTGCTGCTGCCTCCTTGCAAATTACCCATAGGACACCTTAGTCATGAACGTCAAGGAAATGAATTTATTTATATACACAACGTGCAAAAAGCGAGGGTCCGCTGTCGGGAGAGAACGGAGAGATAAAAGACGGAAGGCGTTAGAGTGTTGTCACAATCCCCCATGGCGGTTGAGTTAGTTTACCAACTAACCGCCAACTAACCGCCATCCTACCTTGACCCTGGGGTCTTCGTCAAGGTCTGCACCCAACCGGTAACCGTAATACCGGTGGTAGTTACCGTACCGGTACAGCGCCGCGGAAGCAGCAGCCTGCCGCTCCGTCCGCTGCTGCTTCTGCTTACGTACTTGCTCCACGGCACGAACGCCACCCCTGCCGCCACCTGCCGCCGCAACGGCGGCGGCAGCGACAACTTCCGCTCCTCCTGAGCCCGCCGCCGTCGCAACAGCGGTCACGAGCTGTCCGCCAGTACCTCCCCCCTCACCGCAGATTTGCCCGCTGCCGTAACCCGACACACTTGTACTGCAAGTGGTCGTGCTGCCGACGGCAGTTGCCGTCGCCGTCAGCCCCGCGGTACAGCCAGCGTCTTCCGTGACGCCGTCAGGGCGACCAGCCGCGGCCGACGCCACCACGGCCGCCGCCGCCGCCGCTGCCGTACCCTCCACATCCCCCGCCGTCCGCAAATGTACTCGCATGAGGAGAAGCGCCGCGGAGAGGTCGACAGGTCCCCTTGCTGCTGCTGCGGTGGCGGCACTAACCCTCACCGCCAACCCGGCAGCACGAGCGGCCAGCGGTGGTGACGTGGCGACCGTACGGACGTCAGCAGCAGCAGCGGTAGCCGCCGTCGTCACCGCCACCGGTCCCGCAAATGCACCGGCGCCGCCGTACAAGCCGAAGCCTCGATGCATGGCAGCCACCGCAGCGGCGGCCGCTGCCGCTGCAGCGGAAGCTGCCGTGCCCCCTTGCGGCGGGACCTGGATCACCTCCTCGCTCGCAGCAGTCGTGGCGGCGGCGCCAGAGTGCCGTACACGTCGTTCTCTGCTCCAGCCCCGCTGCTTCCGGTCCCGTCGCTTGCGAGTCGCCCCTCCGTCGCCCTTTCTGACTGCTTCTCCACCCTGACCGCACGCCGCCGCTGCCGCCGCCGCCGCCGTCGCTGCATTATTATTACCGTGGCGGCCGCTAGCCGCATCTCCAAGACCAGCGGTGGCCGCGGCGGCAGTAGCGTCCCCGTCGTCATCCACCGTCAACAGATCTTCCGGGTGCGCCTGACGGCGGCTGAGTCGCTTACGAGCACCGTGGCTCAAGTGGCTACTGCCGCCTGACGGCGCCGCGGCGGCGGACGACCCGCCATAGCTGCGACTGCCGCCGCCTCCGCCGCCGCCGGTGAGCATGGCTGACCCCGCTGTCGTTCCGGCGTCCGCTCGCCCCCGGGACCCCGCTTGGGAAGCCTTGTTGGCGCCGCCGGGGGCCGCCGTTAGGTCAGACCTCCCGGGGCATCGACGGCGAGTATAAGCAGCCTGCCTGGCCTGTTGCTGCGATGCAGCCGCGGGAGCCGCCTGCGGCGCGTTGCCGCCAACTGGACCTGCGGCCGCGCCGCCGATGCTGGCGCAGTTCACTGATTGGACATCAGGGTCAAGACGCCGCTTTTTCGACGGTGGGGTCATGACTGTTGCTACGGTCGCCACGGCAGCGGCGGCGGCGGCGGCGGCTTCCGCTGGTTCGCTAGAAGTGGGAAAGGGAGGCGCAAGCCCGGGAGGTTGGGCCCGGACTGGCTTGGCAAACCTTGGTGTACTGGTGCAGGTGGGATCAGATTGACCGATCCCGCCGGCGGCGCGCCGGTTGCTGCAGCATCCGGTATCTTTGCTGGAAGGCGGCTGCTCGCCATCGCTGTCATCATTGTCATCCGCACAAGCTCCGGTTTGGGGAGAAATTCCCAGTGCCTTCAAGGACCCATAATTATGACTAGAGGTTCATGTGACTCGAACAGTGGAGCCATCGGGGGAGGGATGTTCCAAGAAAGATTGCGGAACAGTCGGAGATTCCTCACCTTTTGCAATATCTTGGTCACCTTCTTGCGTGCCTTTTTCCGCTGGTTTTTATTTAGGGACTTATCGCTGGGGAGGAGCTGCGATTTAATATGCTGGACCAGCTCGCCCGGGTCCGTTGGCGGCATTTCGAGCCGCCCAGCCCCTGCTGCCTCGCCCCCCGGACCGCTCATCTAAATTTCACGAAGTGCACGGTGCTGTGCTACATTACGGGATCATCTAAACTGACTTTGTAATGGACTCCATTAGCCGGCAGCACGCTGCAGCCTAGGTGAGAGTTCGTACGACCATACGGTCTCAGATGAAAGTGAATCAGCTAGATTGATTCATGTACTAAAGCAAGCTGCTTGCGGCAAATAGCAAGTTTTTGCCGTACAAAAGCGGGTTTTCCAGCATCTGGTGGGCTCTAGTACTCACCCGTGTAGTCAACCGCTTATAAGCTAAACCGTTTCACCGGTTGCGTAATTGTGAACTTCGGTGCTGCCAGCAACATTCGTTGGTTGATAGGTCTATAAGGTCTCGTCTGCCCACGCATTAAATTCTAAGAGCTTGTCAATCTTTTTGGTAAATATCGATAGGAGTTTGCGGAGTGGGCGAACGATGGTACGTGAACTTACTGGAATCGACACAATATCTTTTCGTTATTTAGCTATCTAACATACATGGTTGAATTCTGCAGGCGATAGAGGAGTGGTACAAGTCCGTAAGTGGACACGTCACGCTGCGTTTGCCCGTGGCGATCGAAATGATGGATAGCACACGGTCTTTCGTGCTGAACGCAGTTACCCATCGTAACGAGAACATATGTCACGATGGCCTTCTTAACCACGGCGGGTTGCGCTCTGGAGGTGCGGGTGCTTTGGGGCGTCCTGCCGTGGTTCCACACCACCATCGCCAACTTCAAAAGACTCTGACGTCAAAAGCTGCCCCGCAGATCATTACACCCTTCAATATATATTTCAATTCCAAGCTCGTTTTCAAAAAACTACAACTATGGCGGCTGGTTACAAATTTCCTCTTCTTCGGCAACCTAGGTGGGCCCGACAAAGTGCAGGGCGACAAAACGCGTGTACCTGACAACGCCGCCGATGCATCTCCCGGCCTCCGTACGACCTCCGTACCCTGGCTGATGCTCCCGCATTCTGTGATGCACCTGTTCGTCACGCACACGTCGGCCCCACTGCGCGAGCTTACTCATGCACCCAGCTTGACCCACACATGCCGTTTTGAACCGCCAGCTAGGACTGAGCCTTCTCATGCGTTTGGGAAGAACACAACCAGATAGGCCCCCCAGATAATGATTTCCCCTTTTGCGTGCGGCCTGTCCGGCATAATCTCTATCCTTCACCACACGCTTTGCAATGGCTCGTATGGGCTCCTCTCTATCTGGGTAACGCAACCGAGGGTCATACATACATACATACATACATACATACATACATACATACATACATACATACACACGCAATGATGATGATGACGCCATCGTCCTTTTATGTACTACCATGTACAGGACTGGACTTCGTGTTCCACATGTTCTTTCTGATCAAGTACTGCAAATCATTGGAGGAGGGTGAGTGCCGTACGACGCCCGTACGGCGCCCGTGCAGAAGTGCTGGCAAAGATCCGGTTCTTGCGGATCACCCCGTCGCCGTCCCCCCCTCCCCAGACCCCGACCCCCCACTCAAACTCCCTCTCCCGCACTCGCAGCCGTACCATGTCCTATCTAGGCCTACGTGGCCCTCAGACGCTCCTCATAGAGCACATTTACCTCCCGCCACCAGCCGCCACACACACACACACACACACACATAGGCCGCCGCATACACGGATGAGATGAGGAGCATCTTATCCAAAAGACCCTCTCCCAAGGTCCCTTCCCAGGGATGTCTCTCTCCCTCCCTCTGTCTCTCTGTTCCCTGTCTGTCTCTTCTAGGATTGCCATTATGCTAAGCCTAAGTCTGAGATCTCATTCCCAAGGTCGACCCCTGACCCCACTTTCCCAGCCATGTTGTTGGGGGGGGGGGGCGCATATCCGCACAGCTCTCCCCGCGACCGCTGTGCTACTAAACCCCCAGTACGAACACACACACATAACACGTACACTCACACTCTCTCTCCCCGGGTGCCCCCAGGTTCCTTCCGCGGGCGCTCCGCGGATTTCCTGTGGATGCTCATCTTTGGCGGCACCTTGCTGACGTGCATTGCCCCCTTCGTCAACATCCAGTTCCTAGGCTCTAGCCTGACGTTCATGATGGTGTACGTGTGGGGCCGCCGTCACCAGTATGTCAATCTGTCGTTCCTCGGCATTTTCAACTTCACGGCGCCGTACCTTCCCTGGGTGCTACTGGCCTTCTCCTTGATGTTGGGGAGCAGCCCTGTGGTGGATCTGATGGGCATGGCGGCAGGTGGGTGGTGGGTGGGAGGAGGCAGGCTAGTGGGAGGGAGGGGGGAAAGACGAACCACACACGATTGAGGGAGGGGGGAGAACCGGGGAGTGGGGTGAGAAGGAGGGACACCTGCACACGCACATGCGCACGCACACGCGCACATGGGGTGATGGGCCGGGTTAGGGGGTTATTGTGGGCACTTGCACCGTCCTCCCTTAAGCCCGCCCAAAAGCACTCCAAAACAACAACAACAACAACACCACCCCACAAACAACACCCCACGCAGGTCATGTGTACTACTTTTTAGAGGACGTCTATCCACGTATCAGCGGGCGGCGGCCCCTGAAGACCCCCGCGCTTGTTCGGATGATGTTCCCGACGGAAGACATGATCGTGGCGCCGGCGGTGGTGCCGCCGCCGGAGCCCCAGGACGTGCCGGAGCCGCAGCCGGCGGCGGCTGCTGCGGCGGCGGCTGGTGGGGAGGGGGATGTAGCTGACGGTAGGTGGGAGTGCGGGAATAAGGGGTTCGGAGTATGTGTGGCTCCTGTGTTTGTCCGTTTACTACTTTCCCTTCCTCCCCCCCTTCCGCGCCCTTCGCTTCCCTCCTCTTACTCCATTTTTCGCTGGGTGGGCTGAGCTGCGGTTCCAGACTTTTGTAATCTGAACGTAGTAGCTCTCATAGCCTTCTTGCTTTACTCTCCTGATTTGTTTGTTACACCCTTCCTTACTTATTTATTATCTCATGCTGCCGCAGGTCGACCCCGACATGAGCATGCAGACTGATGAGGCATTGGGAGGCCTTCTGGGAGTTAAGTTAAGAGGGAGGTAGCAGACAACAACAACAGCGGTTTGCTGCCAAGGCAGGAGCGGGAGCCTGTGGGGCCACAGCGGCAGCGGCAGCGGTCAGGAACTGGCACGCACTCGCGCACACAGTTACAGACGCACAAACATACATGCACATGCATACCATTCAGGCAGGCACGCAGGCAGGCAGGCAGGCAGGCCTCGATCAAGCGATATCCTGTCCTGAAAGGCTTTGGAGAAGACTCTGGAACATTTTAAGGAAAGGGAGTTGGTGCTGTTGAGGGCTGCTGTTCTGTTTCCCCGTTCCTTACACATCCCTCCCCCTTGAGGTTGTGAGGATGTGAGGGATATGTGGGATATGAGAGAAGGCGGATGGACCCAGTAAGGGAGGGGGTCGGAAGCTCCGAACCCCCTCTGGGAATGGTGGTGGACGTCCGGCCCTGTCCTTGCCACGGACTCCCTCGCCTTCCCACCGGATTTTATGGGGCTTTTGAAGTATGCTGGCATGTCTTGAGTCCAATGCTGGCCCCTGCCGTACCCAACCCGATTTAGAATTTTACGGACGGGCAGGGGGATGTACGGATGTACGGTCATACGGGTTGTTGGAGGGCGAAGCAGCAAAGCTGGCGTTGAGAGGGAGGGGAGCCGGTGGAGGTCGGGCTTGCGGCGCAGCTCAACGCGGTGATCACCGCTGCGGATTGCGATGCAGCGCAGCATTAAGGTGGCGGATGAACGGATGAATGGAGGGAGAAGGGACGGGAGGGAGGGGCCGCACCGTAGGAGAGCACCGTAGGAGGTTTGACGGGTAGGTCGACTGGGACCTGGGTCGGGTCACTGAAAGTGGTGTAGCAGCCATAGAACCTGACTGCGCGAACTGACCACGGAATGTGTTGCTTTTGTTGCTGGTGCTGACTGTCAGTGTTGGTGATGCAATGCGTTGTAAGGTGTGCGGCCCTTCCCTGTTGGGGCCCGGGCCGCTTTCACTGGCCTGCGGTTGGGCCCCTGTGTCAGGTCCCGCCGTTCAGATGAAATGTGATGCGATATATCTATATAATAAATCAATCAGTTCAATACATTTTGTCTGCGTATTGGGGGTCGTGGTGCGTTTAGGCAAGGTGCACATACGTACATACATACACGTACACACGCACACATCTTGGCTTTCAGGGTATTACTTTCTTGTTTCCTGCTAAGCCCCCCACCACCACCACCACCATCCGAGCATGGGAGGCCGGGAGGGGAGAGGCTATATAAATGCCAAAGAAGACGTCCACTTACGCGCCTGGGATGTGGTTGGGGGAGAAGTACCTGGAGAAGTACCTGGAGAAGTACCTGGGGCCGTACCTGGGCGATATTCGGCAGGTTAGTTCAGACAGCAGACATCGGAGGGGAGTTTCGTTCCAAGCATTGGGCAGTGCGGAGTCGGGACCCATCTTTCTCCGGCTGCGGCGGAAGATATGGATTGGGAGTGGATTGGGGATAATCATATAGATTTTAAGTATCAAATCGGGCCGCAATTGGAATTGATCTAGGGATCTGATGGATCACAGCTCGTGGTAGTCTGGCTGGCTGGGAATGTGTGGTGGTGCTGTGTGTTTGGTGTTGCTGCGGTACAACAGGTACGGATATAGGCCGCCGTGTGGATGTGTATGGATGTGCATGGCAGTGTTGGTGCTTGGATAGGGGATGGATGCAGAGCTGTGTGTATTTCGTTGGGGGGTGTTGGTGTGTACTGTTGCCGGGTACTGTGTGTACACTGTGTTCTCCCTACCGAGGCGATCATAAGGTGGGATCTGGATTTCTGGATGTAACTTAAAGCTCCGTTGTTTCAAAGCGGCAGCATTGCCAGGTATACCGTATGCAGGTGTGTAGATGCCGGTTGAAAGGCAGGCGCATGGTTACATGTCGCTTTGCCAGGAGGCGAACGTTTTGCCGGTGGCGGCCCGATCACCGGCCGACCTGGCTGACTGGTTAGGGAGGGACAAATAGAAGAGGGAGGGACAAATAGAAGATCTCTAGAGGGAGCGAAGTGGGTTACGGGGGAAATAGCACCCTACAGGCCTCTTTGCCGCTGGCCAGGGGAGGACGGCAGCCGAGGAAGGGGGCATCCCCTCCGATGGCGCAGCCTGGCGATGCAGCAATGTGCAGCAATGACTTCTGGCCCACCAGTTTCCCAACAGATCTCCCCCACTTAGCGCGTGTGTACTTACGAGGGTAAGAGCACCGCTGCATGGTGACATCGACTATCAAACTTTCAGTGCCTCCGGATACACACTCACACTATATGGCTGTCTCTGGTGCGGTCTCGCCCCCAATACCGAGCAGATTACATTTGGGGAATGGGTATGCGTGTGTGTGTGTCTTGTGTAAAGTTGGGGGCCGGAGAGATAAAAGTCGTGTTTCCATAGTTAGCGAGGTTGAGCACATCACCTAGGTGTAACGCCATGTCGTACATCGTCACCGCCATGGCATCTTGGGGACGACAACATTCTCCAACAAGGAGAGATCCCTCGTCCGCTGCCCTTGCAGCAATTGCGTGTGTCCAGCAAACCGCCAGAGTCGACACCTACACACACTGCCTTCAACAGCACCGAAATTCTCCTGAAATCCTCATATATATACACATATATGTGTGTGTGTGTGTTAAGAATCAGCTCTGTCACAAGTCGGGCCACCCAATCGCTCCCAGCCTCAAACGTCAGTGGGCTGGAGATCGGGTGTTGGCAGCGATGGTAGATGGGCCAGGCCCCGGGAGTGGGGCCACGCACGGCCGCTGGTAAGGGGCGCGGATGTGCGTGTGGTGTCCGCATACCTCCTCCTTGCCATCACCCAGGTCACCCAGGTGGACACTCAATGTTGAAGATCGCTAATGGCTCCGTTGACTAAACGGGGCAACAGCAGATGTGCAATATCTGGGAGTGGGTCTTGAACCAGTGACCTCTCAGCGTTGCGTCAGCGCTTTTTTTATTTTCGCCCTTGTAAATAAACAAAAGTTATCCAAAATCGAAAATACGAAACCCACGAGCCCCACCACGTCTGTACCTACTGCACTATGGCAAAGGACCCCCCGACCCACCTTGAGTTGGTCGTCGTAGAACAGGCGGCTAGGCAGGTCCAGGAGGGGGGCGGCACTGCGGTAATTCCGAACCAACACGACCCCGCGGAGCCGCGAAAAAGCATGGTGGTGCTTGCAGTGGTGCTGGCAGAGGTTTTGTTTGTGGTAGTTGTGGTAGTTGTGCTGATGTTGGTGGTTTGCTAGAAGTGGCTGTGGCTGCGCCACCTGCTGCTGCTGCTGTTGCCGCT